>NC_083230.1:122076456-122323876 GCF_032191835.1 Heteronotia binoei
ACATAGAAGAAGCCATGTTGGATCAGACCAATGGCCCATCCAACACTCTGTGTCGCATAAGAACATAAGAGAAGCCATGTTGGATCAGACCAATGGCCCATCCAGTCCAACACTCTGTGTCACACAATGCCCAAAAATACCCAGGTGACATCAGGAGGTCTACCAGTGGGGCCAGGACACCCGAAGTCCTCCCACTGTTGCCCCCCTCCCCAAGCACCAAGAATACAGAGCATCCCTGTTCCAGCAATACGCTGTGGCTAATAGCCACTGATGGACCTCTGCTCCAGATGTTTATCCAATCCCCTCTTGAAGCTGGCTATGCTTGCAGCTGCCACCACCTCCTGTGGCAGTGAATTCCACATGTTAATCACCCTTTGGGTGAAGAAGGACTTCCTTTTATCTGTTCTAACCTGACTGCTCAGCAATTTCATTGAGTGCCTATGAGTTCTCATATTGTGAGAAGAGTCCTTCTTTCTCTACTTTCTCCATCCCTTGCATAATCTTGTAAACCTCGATCCTGTCACCCAGCAGTTGACGTTTCTCCAAGTTAAAGAGCCCCAAGCATTTTAACCTTTCTTCATGGGGAAAGTGTTCAAACCGTTGAATCATTCTTGCTCTTTTCTGGACTTTTCCCAAAGCTATAATATCTTTTTTGAGGTGTGGTGACCAGAATTGTATGGGAGTTCTGCAACAAGCTGGAACACCTCTGAGCATGTCCAGAACGCCTTCTCACTACCCATAACGATGCTAAACTTCTTGGTTTAACCTGGCATTACGTTAATGATCCCTTCTTCCTTTTATGTTTTGTGTTTTAACTCTCTCTTGTATACGATTTAAAACCTGTGTTTTAAAGCTAACCCGACTGGGGAGGGACGGTGGCTCAGTGGTAGAGCCTCTCCTTGGTAAGCAGGTCCCAGTCCCAGGTTCAATCCCTGGCATCTCCCAACTAAAAAGGGTCCAGGCAAGTAGGTGTGAAAAACCTTAGCTTGAGGCCCTGGAGAGCCGCTGCCAGTCTGAGAAGACAAATACTGTCTTTGATGGACTGAGGGTCTGATTCCATATAAGGCAGCTTCATATGTTCATATATGTTCAAATCTGGTTTTGCTTGTTTGAGGGGGAGTCGATTTTAACGGTTTTCGAATGTGGTTTTATTGTGTCTGTTTAAAACTGTTGGCCGCCTCGGTGGCCCTCGCAGGGGCAGAAAACGATGCAAGTTTTGTAAATAAATGGGAACAGCAAGTGTTGTAAATAAACGAGGAACAAGACCACAAATTTATTTAACAACTTTTTGAAATGGGGTGGGATGGTGGCTCAGTGGTAGAACATCTGCTTGGTAAGCAGAAGGCCCCAGGTTCAATCCCTGGCATCTCCAACTCAAAAGGGTCCAAGGCAAGTGGGCACAAAAAGCCTTATCTTGAGACCCTGGAGAGCCGCTGCCAGTCTGAGTAGACAAGACTGACTTTGATGGACCCAGAGTCTGATTCAGTAGAAGGCAGCTTCATATGTTCATATATGTTGGGGAGGGACGGTGGCTCAGTGGTAGAACATCTGCTTGGTAAGCAGAAGATCCCAGGTTCAATCCGCGGCATCTCCAACTCAAAAGGGTCCAGGAGAGTGGGCACAAAAAACCTTATCTTGAGACCCTGGAGAGCCACTGCCAGTCTGAGTAGACAAGACTGACTTTGATGGACCGAGGGCCTGATTCAGCATAAGGCAGCTTCATATGTTCTTATCTATCTATGTAGATATCTATATACAGAGCTTTTTTTGAACAGGAATGCACAGGAACACAGTTCCGGCTGGCTTGGTGCCAGGGGGTGTGGCCTAATATGTAAACGAGGTTCTGCCAAGAAAGCCCTGTCTATATATAGATATCTGTATATCTATCTATGTATCTATGGGGAGGGATGGTGGCTCAGTGGTAGAGCATCTGCTTGGGAAGCAGAAGGTCCCGGGTTCAATCCCTGGCATCTCCAGCTAAAAAGGGTCCAGGCAAGTAGGCATGAAAAACCTCAGCTGAAGACCCTGGAGAGCCACTGCCAGTAAGGGGAGGGATGGTGGCTCAGTGGTAGAACATCTGCTTGGTAAGCAGAAGGTCCCAGGTTCAATCCCCGGCATCTCCAACTCAAAAGGGTCCAGGCAAATAGGTGTGAAAAACCTCCGCTTGAGACCCTGGAGAGCAGGGGAGGGACGGTGGCTCAGTGGTAGAGCATCTGCTTGGTAAGCAGAAGGTCCCAGGTTCAATCCCCGGCATCTCCAACTCAAAAGGGTCCAGGCAAATAGGTGTGAAAAACCTCCGCTTGAGACCCTGGAGAGCAGGGGAGGGACGGTGGCTCAGTGGTAGAGCATCTGCTTGGTAAGCAGAAGGTCCCGAGTTCAATCCCCGGCATCTCCAACTAAAAGGGTCCAGGCAAATAGATGTGAAAAACCTCAGCTTGAGACCCTGGAGAGCCACTGCTGGTCAGGGGAGGGATGGTGGCTCAGTGGTAGAGCATCTGCTTGGGAAGCAGAAGGTCCCAGGTTCAATCCCCGGCATCTCCAACTAAAAGGGTCCAGGCAAATAGGTGTGAAAAACCTCCGCTTGAGACCCTGGAGAGCAGGGGAGGGACGGTGGCTCAGTGGTAGAGCATCTGCTTGGTAAGCAGAAGGTCCCAGGTTCAATCCCCGGCATCTCCAACTCAAAAGGGTCCAGGCAAATAGGTGTGAAAAACCTCCGCTTGAGACCCTGGAGAGCAGGGGAGGGACGGTGGCTCAGTGGTAGAGCATCTGCTTGGTAAGCAGAAGGTCCCGAGTTCAATCCCCGGCATCTCCAACTAAAAGGGTCCAGGCAAATAGATGTGAAAAACCTCAGCTTGAGACCCTGGAGAGCCACTGCTGGTCAGGGAGGGATGGTGGCTCAGTGGTAGAGCATCTGCTTGGGAAGCAGAAGGTCCCAGGTTCAATCCCCGGCATCTCCAACTAAAAGGGTCCAGGCAAATAGGTGTGAAAAACCTCAGCTTGAGACCCTGGAGAGCCACTGCCAGTCTGAATAGACAAGACTGACTTTGATGGACCGAGGGTCTGAGTCAGCAGAAGGCAGCTTCATATGTTCAATCCTGACCTTCCTTTAATGACATAAAGGTAGAGAATTCTTCCCTTCTCCATTCTATCTTCACAACAGCTCTGTGAGGTAGGTTAGCCTGAGAGCATGCTGAACACACGCGAAGACACAAAGCTGCCTCAACCCTGGTTTATTAGGGCCGGTATTGTCTGCTCAGACCAGAAGCATCTCTTCAGAGCATCAGGCTGAGGATTTTCCCATCACCTCCTGCCTGGTCCTTTTTTAACTGGAGATGCCGGGGAAAGCGTAGATGACTGGGGAAGGCAATGGGAAACCGCCCCGTAAAAAGTCTGCCGTGAAAATGTTGTGAAAGCAATGTCACCTTTACCTTTATAATCCCCTGTGCAAGCACCAGTCGTTTCCGACTCTGGGGTGACGTTGCTTTAATGTTTTCACAGCAGACTTCTTTATGGGTGGTTTGCCATTGCCTTCCCCAGTCATCTACGCTTCCCCTCCCCCCCCCCCAGCAAGCCGGGTACTCATTTTACCGACCTCGGAAGGATGGAAGGCTGTGTCAACCTCGAGCCGGCTACCTGAAAACTCAGCTTCCACCGGGGATCCAACTCAGGGAGAAGCCCCGCCCCCACAGCCATCATGTAGTTTTATTGCTCCTGCAGGTTTAGAAACCTGCAAACAGGTCCATTTTTAAAATGTGTGCCTTTAGGGCTGAGCAGGAAGCAGGAAACAGGAAGGGCTTCAAGGGAAAGAGTCAGTAACAGTTTCCTCGGAGAACGGCCCCTCCCTTTCTTTTGCTTTCGTTTTCAGAGCAAGTAAAGTTCTGCAGGAACAAGACCCAGTAAGTATTTGTGTGTGTATGAGAGGGAGGGGGCAGGGGATTCCCTGGTTTGGAGAGCCTCCCTCCGTTTTAGAAAGCGTGGGGGGGGGGGGAGGGAAATGTCTACTGCCCTTTCAAGGACGACTCCTGCAAGAGCGATGGCTGACCCAAGGCCATTCCAGCAGCTGCAAGTGGAGGAGTGGGGAATCAAACCCGGTTCTCCCAGATAAGAGTCTGCACACTTAACCACTACACCAAAATAAAGTGCACAATCGTATCATCCCAAAACCATCCCCCACCCAGTCCGTGAAAATATTGCCTTCCACAAAACCGGTCCCTGGTGCCATAAACGGTTGGGGACCACTGCCCTTCAAGTCATATAGAGCAGGGGTGGCCTACGGTAGCTCTCCAGACGTTTTTCTGCCTACAACTCCCATCAGCCCAGCCAGCATAGCCAATGGCTGGGGCTGATGGGAGTTGTAGGCAGAAAAACAGTCTGGAGAGCTACCGTTGGCCACCCCTGATATAGAGAATGGGGTGGAATTGTTTCCTGTGGCCCCGGAAGGTAGGACCAGAACCAATGGGTTGAGATTAAATCAAAAGAGTTTCCGGCTCAATATTAGGAAGAACTTCCTGACTGTTAGATTCAGAAGAAGGCGGCTTCATAGGTTCATATATATGTTAAGGGTTGTCGGTCTCCCCTGTCCGCCGGCAAGGGATGGGTTAGGGAGGGGGGTTAGGGTTGTCAGATCCAGACTGGGAAACTCCTGGAGATTTGGGGATAGATGCTGGGGGGGGGGGGGGGACAGGGACCTCAGTGGGGCACAAGGCCATAGAGTCCACCCTCCAAAGTATCCTTTTCTCCAGGGGAAACTGATCTCTGTAGCCTGAAGATGAGCTGTAATTCCAGGGGATCCCCAGGTCACACCTGGAGTCTGGCATCATCCTACCAGCTTAAATGGAAGAGTGGGGATTCGAGCCTAGCACTCCGGGATCCCATTTCAACACTCTAACCCAGGGGTGTCAAACATGCGGCCCAGGGGCCGAATCAGGCCCCCGGAGGGCTCCTATCAGCCCTCCCGAGCAACTGGCTGTCCTCTGCTTCCTTCTCCCTCTCTCTTGCTTCCTTCTGCATCACAGCTTGCTTGGCCAGGCTTTTGTACAGGAACTACAATTGCACTTGCATAGCAATTGCACAGGAACTACAGCAATTGTACAGGAACTACAGAGCAAAACCTTGTTTTCTCCACTGGCTGAGGCTCCTCCCTTGAGGAGGAAGGAGGGGAGGCAGAGCTCGCTTTGCCAGGCTCTCTCAATCCCACAGCAGAACTACTGAGCCAAGCCTCTCTTCCTTCTATTGGCTGAGGCTCCTCTCCCTCCTGGTCCCCTGGGGAAGGAAGGAAAGATCCACAGCTTCCTTTGCCCAGTTCCTGGGTCCCATGGGAGAGATACAAAGAAAGCACCTTTAAGACCAATGAGTGGTAATGTTTTAATCATGGTTTAAGGTGTTTTTTTTTTAAAAAAAAATCTTTAATTGTGTTTGTCTGTGTCCTTTATAAAGTTTGTATCTCTGCTTTCTAATCTTAAACAGGAACGCACATGGCCCAGCCCGATATGGCCCAGCCCGACAAAGTCTCATTTATGTCAGATCCGGCCCTCATAACAAATGAGTTCGACACCCCTGCCCTAGCCCTTGCAAAAGGCTGACACTTGCTCATATCTCAGACAGCCTCAAGCCTCAATGTCACCTTTTATGAAGAAGAAGAAGAATTGCAGATTTATACCCCGCCCCTCTCTCTGAACCAGAGAATCAGAGCTGCTTACAATCTCCTGTACCTTCCTCCCCCACAACAGACACCCTGTGAGGTGGGTGGGGCTGGAGAGAGCTCTCACAGCAGCTGCCCTTTCAAGGACAGCTATGGCTGACCCAAGGCCATCCCAGCAGCTGCAAGTGAAGGAGGGGGGAATCAAACCCAGTTCTCCCAGATAAGAGAGCTCTGGCTGACCCAAGGCCATTCCAGCAGCTGCAAGTGGAGGAGTGGGGAATCAAACCCGTTTCTCCCAGATAAGAGAGCTCTGGCAGACCCAAGGCCATTCCAGCAGCTGCAAGTGGAGGAGTGGGGAAACAACCCCGGTTCTCCCAGATAAGAGAGCTCTGGCTGACCCAAGGCCATCCCAGCAGCTGCAAGTGGAGGAGTGGGGAATAAAACCCGGTTCTCCCAGATAAGAGAGCTCTGGCTGACCCAGGGCCACTCCAGCAGCTGCGAGTGGAGGAGTGGGGAATCAAACCCGGTTCTCCCAGATAAGAGAGCTCTGGCTGACCCAAGGCCATTCCAGCAGCTGCAAGTGGAGGAGTGGGGAATCCAACCCGGGTCTCCCAGATAATAGAGCTCTGGCTGACCCAAGGCTATTCCTGAAGCTGCAAGTGGAGGAGTGGGGAATCAAACCCGGTCTCATTTATGTCAGATTTGGCCCTCATAGCAAATGAGTTCGACACCCCTGGTCTAGTCCATTATCCCGTCTCACACAATGGCCAGCCAGTTCCTCTGGAGGGCCAACAACAGGGCAGAGAGGCCGAGGCCTTCATAAGAACATCAGAAGAGCCCTGCTGGTTCCTAGGATATGAATTTAACAAAGAAGCAGAGACTTTTCTGCTGGGATTACAAATGGAAAAATTTCCAAAAGAAGATAGAACTTTAATATGGTACTTGCTCTCAGCTGCTAGGACATTGTATGCGCAGTTGTGGAAGCAAGAAAAAATACCAGAAAAATGGGACTGGACTATAAAAGTTATGTCATGGAGTGAAATGGACAAGCTAACAAGAAAACTAAGAGACTGCGATTTAGAACTTTTTAATCGGGAGTGGAAGAAATTCAGAAGATATGTAGAAAAAGAGTGGAAAATAAAAGGACATTGGACAATTTTTGAAGATTAAGACCTTTAAGACAAGAATATAACTTTTGAAGGGGGGATCTTTTTCTTAATCAATTTTTGTTTTTTCTTGATAGTTAAAGGTACCTTTAATATCTGTTTTTTTAAAAAAATAACACTGGCGGGGGTCAATTATTGGGGGGAGGGGTGGGAGAAAAGTAAGATGTGGGGTAGAATGATGTTTTTTTATCTTAAGTTTTTTATAAGTTGTAGATATAGTTCTACTACCATATGTTACTAACAAAAATTGTTTATACCAAAAAAGGAAGAGCCCTGCTGGATCAGATCAGTGAAGGTCCATCTAGTTCAGCCTCCTGTCTCACACAGTGGCCAATCAGTTCCTCTGGAGGGCCAACAACAGGGCAGAGAGGCTGAGGCCTTCATAAGAACATCAGAAGAGCCCTGCTGGATCAGACCAGTGAGGGTCCATCTAGTCCAGCCTCCTGTCTCACACAGTGGTCAACCAGTTCCTCTGGAGGGCCAACAACAGGGCACAGAGGCCAAGGCCTTCATAAGAACATCAGAAGAGCCTTGCTGGATCAGACCAATGGTCCATCTAGTCCAGCCTCCTGTCTCACACAGTGGCCAACCAGTTTCTCTGGAGGGCCAACAACAGGGCAGAGAGGCTGAGGCCTTCATAAGAATGTAAGAGCCCTGCTGGATCAGACCAGTGAGGGTCCATCTAGTCCAGCCTCCTGTCTCACGCAGTGGCCAACCAGTTTCTCTGGAGGGCCAACAACAGGGCAGAGAGGCTGAGGCCTTCATAAGAACATCAGAAGAGCCTTGCTGGATCAGACCAGTGAGGGTCCATCTAGACCAGCATCCTGTCTCACACAGTGGCCAACCAGTTCCTCTGGAGGGCCAACAACAGGGCAGAGAGGCCGAGGCCTTCATAAGAACATCAGAAGAGCCCTGCTGGATCAGACCAGTGAGGGTCCATCTAGTCCAGCCTCCTGTCTCACACAGTGGCCAGCCAGTTCCTCTGGAGGGCCAACAACAGGGCAGAGAGGCCGAGGCCTTCCCCTGATAAGAACATTGGAAGAGCCCTGCTGGATCAGACCACCCAGGAAGCTCAGGGTTGCAAAGCAGAGGCAGGTGATGACAAAATGACCTCTTCATATTTTTTGCCCGGACTTGAATGGTCCAGACCATCATCAGATCGTAACTTCTCAGGTCATAACTTCTCACAGAGCTGTTCTCTCCAGAGCTCTCTTGGCCCCACATCCCTCACAGGGTGTCTGTTGTGGGGAGGGGAAGGGAAAGGAGATTGTCGGCCACTCTGAGACTCCGAGTGAAGGGCGGGGTATAAATCCAAACTCCTCCTCTTCCTCTTCTTCACCACCTGGGAGTTGCCCATCATTCTATCTCACTCCTGTTGGCTTGTGCTGGTTCCTCTGTGATAGCAATCTGATTCCCCCAGAGACTCACCCACTCACTCATAGTTCAAAATGGCAAATTGCTTTTCTTCAATCTGATCCTACTTGCAAGAGCTGGGTTCGAGTCCCTTTGCTGCTGCTGCTGCTGCTGCTAGTACAGGGCCTACTGTAAGAGCCAGGTTTAATTCCCCACTCCTCCACTTGCAGCTGCTGGAATGGCCTTGGGTCAGCCATGGCTCTCGTAGGAGTTGTTGTTGAAAGGGCAGCTTCTGTCAGAGCTCTCTCAGCCCCACCCACCTCACAGGGTGTCTGTTGTGGGGGAGGAAGATAAAGGAGATCGTGACCGCTCTGAGACTCTGAGATTCAGGATGTTGGGCGGGATATAAATCCAATTTCTTCTTCTGCTGCTGCTGCTGTTAGTACAGGGCCTACTGTAAGAGCTGGGTTTAATTCCCCACTTGCAGGTGCTGGAATGGCCTTGGGTCAGCCATGGCTCTTGTAGGAGTTGTCCTTGAAAGGGCAGCTTCTGTCAGAGCTCTCTCAGCCCCACCTACCTCACAGGGTGTCTGTTGTGGTGGAGGGACGGTAAAGGAGATTGTGCACTGCTCTGAGATTCAGAGTACAGGGTAGGATATAAATCCAATTTCTTCTTCTTCTTCTTCTTCTGTCTCGAATCCGAGTACTAACAAGGGCTTACTCTGTTTAACTCCCAAGCTCTGACCAGCAATTTTTAGGGCAATTCTTGCTGCTCATTGGTAAAATGTTGTAAAGGGGAGGGGGGAGGCAATCTTGATATGACTTTAGGGCCATTTTTGGAGCACGGCACTTTACCCATGTGCTCGAGATCATGAGGACATCTGTAAAACCCCCACCAAAAAGAATCTCGACGCAACCTGGAACGCAATCGCATCAGTATTGCTTAGCTGCGGCATTCCATTGTTGCACCTATGTATGCCGGGGACTCTGTGCGTGGGGGCAATACAATTGAACACAAGGACGCGAAATCTATAGCACGTCGTACGTGCTCTGGTTAGGAAAAATTCTCCTATTGAAACCTCATTCGGAAAGGGGGGAAAGGTAAAACTTGTGGAACAATAAAAAAACAGAACGGGGGAAATCCGCTCACTCCGCAAAGGACGAGCCCCGACAATAGTGTGCGTTTGATTTTCTGGTTTTCTTGGGAGTTCTTTTGTTCTCCCATACAGAAAAGGCCTTTGCATTTCTTCTGCCTGCTGCTCCAGCAAACGCAAGCCTCCTTGAACTGGCTGATGGCTCAGCACATTCTCCTTCCGCCGCTCGGTGGTGATTCCTTTAGCTCAGGGGCACTTCCCAGAGAGCTTGGTCCTCCAAGGCCCAGCAGCCCTCGTGAGTCTGTGAAGCACAGACTAACGCCTCCAACTAGGGCTGCCATCTTCTAGCTGTTGTTGTTGTTCAGTCGCATAGTCGATTCCGACTCTTTGCGACCCCCGTGGACCAAGTCACGCCAGGCCCTCCTGTCTTCCACCGTCCTCCGAAGTCTGCTCAAATTCATGTTAGTTGCATCAGGAACGCTGTCCAGCCATCTCCTCTTTTGCCGTCCCCTTCTTCTTTTGCCTTCTGTCTTTCCTAGCATCAGGGTCTTCTCCAGGGAGTGCTCCCTTCTCCTTTGGTGGCCAAAGTATTTGAGCTTCAGCTTCAGCATCTGACCTTCCAGGGAACAGTCTGGGTTGATTTCCCTTAGGACTGACTGATTGGATCTTCTTGCAGTCCAAGGGACTCTCAAGAGTCTTCTCCAGGGAGTGCTCCCTTCTCATTTGTTGGCCAAAGTATTTGAGCTTCAGCTTCAGCATCTGACCTTTCAGGGAACAGTCTGAGTTGATTCCCCTTAGGACTGACTGATTGGATCTTCTTGCAGTCCAAGGGACTCTCAAGATTCTTCTCCAGGGAGTGCTCCCTTCTCATTGGGTGGCCAAAGTCTTTGAGCTTCAGCTTCAGCACCTGACCTTCCAGGGAACAGTCAGCGTTCTTCTTCTTCTTCTGGAGAACCAGTTTGGTGTAGCGGTTAAGTGCGCAGACACTTATCTGGGAGAACTGGATTTGATTCCCCGCTCCTCCACTCGCAGCTGCTGGAATGGCCTTGGGTCAGCCATAGCTCTCGTAGGCCTTGAAAGGGCAGCTGCTGTAAGAGTCCTCTCAGCCCCACCTAACTCACAAGCTGTCTGTTGTGTGTGGGGCGGGTGGGGGGGGGGGAAGGTAAAGGAGATTGTGACCACTCTGAAACTCTCAGATTCAGAGTATAGGGTGGAATATAAATCTAATATTATCATCTTCATCATCAATATCATCATCAGTATCAATAAATCCAATATCATCATCTTCTTGAGAACCAGTTTGGTGTAACAGTTTAGTGTGCAGACTCTTATCTGGGAGAACTGGATTTGATTCCCCACTCCTCCACTCGCAGTTGCTGGAATGGCCTTGGGTCAGCCACAGCTCTCATAGGAGTTGTCCTTGAAAGGCTAGCTACTGTAAGAGTCCTCTCAGCCCCACCCACCTCACAGGCTGTCTGTTGTGTGTGTGTGTGGGGGGGAAGGTAAGGTTGATTCTGATCGCTCTAAATCAGATTCAGAATATAGGGCAGGATATAAATCCAATATCATCATCGTCATCTTCATCATCGTCATCTTCTTCTCCTCCTCCTCCTCCTTCTCCTCCTCCTTTTCCTTCTCCTCCTTCTCCTCTTCCTCCTTCTTCTCCTTCTCCTCCTCCTTCTCCTTCTTCTTCTTCTTCTTCTCCTCCTCCTTTTCCATCTCCTCCATCTTCTCCTCCTCCTCCATCTCCTCCTCCTCCTCCTCCTCCTCCATCTTCTCCTCCTCCTCTTCCTCCTTCTTCTCCTTCTCCTCCTCCTTCTTCTTCTTCATGAAAACGGCTGGCTTGTCTGCACTGCCTCCATTCTGTCTCCCTCACTCACAGGTCAGCAGAGCTTGCTACACAAGGGCTCCAATCCAATTGGCCACATGTCTTACCTTCAGGAAAGAGGAAGACAGCTTTTTCCTTGGGGGGGGGGGAGGGAGGAAATCCCATTAACTTTATCTCGCCTTCCCTCGGAAGCAGTAAATGCTAACTCAAGAGATGGGCTGCTGTGAATTCTTTATATCCCAGCCAGGAGATAGTGTATCTTTCCAGCGCATGCCGCAATTACATAGCTAAGAGGAAGAAAGAGAAAGGGACATTCCACAGACTTCAGACAAAAAGAGGATTTGTTGGGATTAATCCCTCCTCGTGTGAAGGGGTTAGGATGACATTCAAGTCCCACTTAGTGCTGGTCAGCAGACCGGTGGAAATGCGGCGCTGTCCGGCTCCAGGTGGGGAAGCCTGGGATGGAACAGAGAAAAGGGAAAGGTCCCCTGTGCAAGCACCAGTCGTTTCCAACTCGGAGGTGACGTTGCTTTCACAACGTTTTCATGG
The DNA here is from genome assembly GCF_032191835.1 of Heteronotia binoei. Lineage (NCBI taxonomy): Eukaryota > Metazoa > Chordata > Lepidosauria > Squamata > Gekkonidae > Heteronotia > Heteronotia binoei. The sequence goes on from NC_083230.1 coordinate 122,088,087, forward strand.
CAGACTTTTTACGGGGTGGTTTGCCCTTGCCTTCCCCGGTCATCTACGCTTTCTCCCCAGCAAGCTGCGGACTCATTTGACCGACCTCGGAAGGATGGGAGGCTGAGTCAACCTCGAGCTGGCTACCTGAAAACCCAGCTTCCGCCGGGGATCGAACTCAGGTCGTGAACATAGCTTAGGACTGCAGTGCTGCAGCTTTACCACTCTGCGCCACGGGGCAAATCAAGGAGCTGCAAATGGTCAGCACCATGGACAGGTCCCCAGGAGCAAACAGAGTCGAGCAGGGCTTTTTTTGCAGCAGGAACTCCTTTGCATATTAGGCAACACCCCCCTGACATAGACAATCTTTTGGAGCTGACAGTAGGCCGGAGCTGGGTACTCGTTTTACCGACCTCGGAAGGATGGATGGCTGAGTCAACCTCGAGTCGGCTACCTGAACCCAGCTTCCGCCGGGATCGAACTCAGGTCGCAAGCGGAGAATTTGGACTGCAGTACTGCAGGTTTACCACTCTGCACCATGGGGCTTTCTTTCTTACTCCTCCCCCCCACCAAATACTTGCTTCTGGGTTCCATTGCTTCATGCATGGTTATAGGATGGTGTCAGAAGTGTCTCATTGAAGTTATTACTGTATTGCATTTACTAACCCTATGCTGAAATAAACCATTGTGCCACTAACACCTGAGCCCTGCAAGAGAAGGAGGTAGGGTGGGAACGGAGGTGCCAGGGCCCTGGAGGCCAGCACAACCTTTGATGTGCAAAAATGCGAAGCTCGCCTCGCTGGCGCCTCCCGAGCAAAGCAAGGACACCACCAGGGGGGAGAGACCGGCCGTCCCCGGCAACTGATAAGCCGGCATGGGAAGAAGTTACTTGCAGGGCCAAATGCCTTTTATTATGGGAACTAGTTTAAAGCCCATTCTTTTTGAAGTGTATGTATAAATATCAAAAGTTGGAACTACCCGTTATCAGTTTCAATCCTCCCTTAGTAGAGAGTAACATTGTTGTAATCAATAAATGAAACTTAGCTTTGGAAAAAAGACAAGTCTGATTATTTTGAAACTTTAATGAACCCTTTGCTGACAGATGGGGGAGACTTGTCTTGGCAGTAGTATGCGCGAAAAGGATCTAGGGGTCTTAGTGGACCATATACTGAACATGAGTCAACAGCGTGATGCGGTGGCTAAAAAGGCAAGTGCAATTTTTGGCTATATCAACAGAAGTATAGTGACTAGATCACGTGAAGCGATGATATCGCTTTACTCTGCTTTGGTTAGACCTCACCTGGAGGTCTCACTCCATGGCTCTCCAGAATCTCAGGCAGAGGTCTTTCCCATCGCCTCCTGTCTGATCCTTTTAACTGGAGATGTCGGGGATTGAACCTGGGACCTTCTGCATGCTGAGCAGATGCTCTATCACTGAGCTACTGCTCCACTTCCTCGCTCTCCAGCGTCTCAGACAGAGGCCTTTCCCATAACCTACTGCCTGGTCCTTTTAACTGGAGATGCTGGGGATTGAACCTGGGACCTTTTGCATGCCAAGCAGATGCTCTACTGCTGACCCACAGCCCATCCCCAATTTCCCCTTCTGCTGAGGGGAAATCTCGGCTGAATTCAACCCTTAATTATAACAAGGAGACTGAATTTGCTCTCCATGACCTTGCAAGGAAAGAGATAATTTTCTGGAGTGGAAAATGAAGGATCCTATCAATCGCAGCCGGGAAAATAGGAAGGGAAAGCACGGTGCGCGGTCACGGAGTCACTCCGGACAGGGGCAAAAAAGGGGCCGGGGATTGTAAGCGTGCCTGTGCGGGGGTAGAGCTCAAGATTAATTGGTAAAGGTTGTCCCCTGTGCAAGCACCAGTCACTTCCCACTCTGGGGTGACGTCACATCATGACATTTTGTTGATCAGCCCTCAGCGTATCAAAATGATCTGTGGAGACCCCCAGCGGTTGAGAGGAAAGAAGGAGAAGAAGATGATATTGGATTTATATCCCGCCCTCCACTCCGAAGAGTCTCAGAGCGGCTCACAATCTCCTTGATCTCCCTCCCTCACAACAGACACCCTGTGAGGTGGGTGGGGCTGGAGAGGGCTCTCACAGCAGCTGCCCTTTCAAGGACAACCTCTGCCAGAGCTCTGGCTGACCCAAGGCCATTCCAGCAGGTGCAAGTGCAGGAGTGGGGTATCAAACCCGGTTCTCCCAGATAAGAGTCCGCACACTTAACCACTAAAGGAAAGGAAAGGTCTCCTGTGGGGACTCATTTTACCGACCTCGGAAGGGTGGAAGGCTGAGTCAACGTCGAGCCAGCTACCTGAAAACCCAGCTTCTGCCGGGATCAAACTCAGGTCATGAGCAGAGAGCTCAGACTGCAGTACTGCAGCTTTACCACTCTGTGCCACGGGGCTGCTTAAAGGTAAAGGTAGTCCCCTGTGCAAGCACCAGTCGTTTCTGACTCTGGGATGACGTCGCATCACGACATTTTCACGGCAGACTTTTTACGGGGTAGTTTGCCATTGCATTCCCCAATCATTGACACTTCCCCCCCCCCCAGCAAGCTGGGTCCTCATTTGACTCGGAAGGATGGAAGGCTGAGTCAACCTTGAGCGGGCTACCTGAACCCAGCTTCCATTGGGGATCAAACTCAGGTCGTGAGCAGAGCTTGGACTGCGGTACTGCAGCTTTACCGCTCTGCACCACGGGGCTCCCTAGAGCAAAAGATTAAAGCCGAGAAAAAGCTTTGGAAGCAGTAGCTGAAGTCACATCGAAGGAGAGCAGCCAAGAATCGCAGCCCCTCCCATCTCGGTCAGAAGAATCAGCCAAAAAAGGGCCCCTGGAAAGTGTTAGCGGGGATGCTGAGAAATGGTTTGGAGCAGGTTGAGCGAAAGGCTGATGAGGTGCTCGTTACTGGAAGAGTGGAAAAGAGAGGGCAAGCTTTTGAAGACGTGCATTTGGTCCTTGGACTGAGCGCGTTGGATTACTCAACATCTCCATTGCATATTAAGCCACACACCCCTGATGTAGCTAATCCTCCAAGAGCTTACATGGCTCTTAGCACAGGGCCTGCTGGAAGCTCCAGGAGGATTGGCTGCATCAGAGGTGTGTGGCCTAATAGGCAAAGGAGGTCCTGCTAGAATTCCTTATAGGGCTCTTCATACAGGGCCTGCTGAGAGCTCCAGGAAGATTGGCTGCATCAGGGGTGTGTGGCCTAATAGGCAAAGGAGGTCCTACTAGAATTCCTTACAGGGCTCTTTGTACAGGGCCTGCTGAGAGCTCCAGGAGGATTGGCTACATCAGGGGTGTGTGGCCTAATAGGCAAAGGAGGTCCTGCTAGAATTCCTTATAGGGCTCTTCATACAGGGCCTGCTGAGAGCTCCAGGAGGATTGGCTACATCAGGGGTGTGTGGCCTAATAGGCAAAGGAGGTCCTGCTAGAATTCCTTACAGGGCTCTTTGTACAGGGCCTGCTGAGAGCTCCAGGAGGATTGGCTACATCAGGGGTGTGTGGCCTAATAGGCAAAGGAGGTCCTGCTAGAATTCCTTATAGGGCTCTTCATACAGGGCCTGCTGAGAGCTCCAGGAGGATTGGCTACATCAGGGGTGTGTGGCCTAATAGGCAAAGGAGGTCCTGCTAGAATTCCTTATAGGGCTCTTCATACAGGGCCTGCTGAGAGCTCCAGGAGGATTGGCTACATCAGGGGTGTGTGGCCTAATAGGCAAAGGAGGTCCTGCTAGAATTCCTTACAGGGCTCTTTGTACAGGGCCTGCTGAGAGCTCCAGGAGGATTGGCTACATCAGGGGTGTGTGGCCTAATAGGCAAAGGAGGTCCTACTAGAATTCCTTACAGGGCTTTTCGAACAGGGCCTGCTGAGAGCTCCAGGAGGATTGGCTACATCAGGGGTGTGTGGCCTAATAGGCAAAGGAGGTCCTGCTAGAATTCCTTACAGGGCTCTTCGTACAGGGCCTGCTGAGAGCTCCAGGAGGATTGGCTGCATCAGGGGTGTGTGGCCTAATAGGCAAAGGAGGTCCTGCTAGAATTCCTTACAGGGCTCTTTGTACAGGGCCTGCTGAGAGCTCCAGGAGGATTGGCTACATCAGGGGTGTGTGGCCTAATAGGCAAAGGAGGTCCTACTAGAATTCCTTACAGGGCTCTTCGAACAGGGCCTGCTGAGAGCTCCAGGAGGATTGGCTACATCAGGGGTGTGTGGCCTAATAGGCAAAGGAGGTCCTGCTAGAATTCCTTACAGGGCTCTTCGTACAGGGCCTGCTGAGAGCTCCAGGAGGATTGGCTACATCAGGGGTGTGTGGCCTAATATGCAAAGGAGGTCCTGCTGGAATTCCTTACAGGGCTCTTCGTACAGGGCCTACTGTGAGCTTCAGGAGGATTGGCTACATCAGGGGTGTGTGGCCTAATATGCAAAGGAGGTCCTGCTAGAATTCCTCACAGGGCTCTTCGTACAGGGCCTACTGTGAGCTTCAGGAGGATTGGCTACATCAGGGGTGTGTGGCCTAATATGCAAAGGAGCTCCTGCTACAAAAAAAAGCCCTGAATAAAAGCAACTGTTTGGGACTAAATGGACTATCTCAGCAGCCAGGCGTGGTAGCAGACTTGCAGCCGAGAAAGTCCTTTTCTGCATTCAGTGATACTTGATAGCCTAGGAAGGACAGAGCTGTCAATCAACAGAGCAAGCCAAAAGCACCCCGGGGCAGCTGGCACCTTCCCTGAGCACAGATACTGCACATGATTCTCTGGTTGCAATTTTATGGTTCAGTTCACGCAGGAGGGCGAGCTCCCTTATCCCGGGCACAGACAGAGACCTCCTCTGCGTTTCCTGCCCAGAGAGAGAGAGAGACCTGATTATGCACGGGATAGAGAAGGTAGAGAAAGAAGTCCTTTTCTCCCTTTCTCACAACACGAGAACTCGTGGGAACTCGATGAAATTGCTGAGTGGTCGGGTTAGAATGGATGAAAGGAAGGACTTCTTCACCCAAAGGGGGATTAACACGTGGAATTCACTGCCACAGGAGCTGGCGGCGGCTACAGGCATAGACAGCTTCAAGAGGGGAATGAATAAGCATATGGAGCAGAGGTCCATCAGCGGCTATTAGTCACAATGTATCATTGGTACTCTCTGCTGGGAATTATTAGGAAGGGAATTGAAAACAAATCAGCCAGTATCATAATGCCCCTGTATAAATCGATGGTGCGGTCTCATTTGGAATACTGTGTGCAATTCTGGTCACCGCACCTCAAAAAAGGATATTATAGCATTGGAAAAAGTCCAGAAAAGGGCAACTAGAATGATTAAAGGGTTGGAACACTTTCCCTATGAAGAAAGGTTAAAACGCTTGGAGCTCTTTAGCTTGGAGAAACGTTGACTGCGGGGTGACATGACAGAGGTTTACAAGATTATGCATGGGATAGAGAAGGTAGAGAAAGAAGTACTTTTCTCCCTTTCTCACAATACAAGAACTTGTGGGCATTTGATGAAATTGCTGAGCAGTCGGGTTAGAACGGATAAAAGAAAGTCCTTCACCCAAAGCGTGATTAACATGTGGAATTCACTGCCACAGGAGGTGGTGGTGGCTACAAGCATAGACAGAGGGGAATGGATAAGCATATGGAGCAGAGGTCCATCAGTGGCTATTAGCAACAGCTTATTGTTGGAACTCTCTGTCTGGGGCGGTGATGCTCTGTATTCTTGTGCTTGAGGGGGGACATAGTGGAAGGACTTCTAGCTCCACTGATGGACCTCTTGATGGCACCTAGGTTTTTGGCCACAATGTGACACAGAGTGTTGGACTGGGTGGGCCATTGGCCTGATCCAACATGGCTTCTCTTATGTTCTTATGTGACACAGAGTGTTGGACTGGATGGGCCATTGGGCTGATCCAACATGGCTTCTCTTATGTTCTTATGTGACTCAGAGTGTTGGACTGGATAGGCCATTGGCCTGATCCAACATGGCTTCTCTTATGTTCTTATGTGACTCAGAGTGTTGGACTGGATAGGCCATTGGCCTGATCCATCATAGCTTCTCTTATGTTCTTATGTGATTCAGAGTGTTGGACTGGATGGGCCATTGGCCTGATCCAACATAGCTTCTCTTATGTTCTTATGTGGCACAGAGTGTTGGACTGGATGGGCCATTGGCCTGATCCAACATGGCTTCTCTTATGTTCTTATGTGACACAGAGTGTTGGACTGGATGGGCCATTGGGCTGATCCAATATGGCTTCTCTTAAGTTCTTATGTGACACAGAATGTTGGACTGGATGGGCCATTGGCCTGATCCAACATGGCTTCTCTTATGTTCTTATGTGACTCAGAGTGTTGGACTGGATAGGCCATTGGCCTGATCCATCATAGCTTCTCTTATGTTCTTATGTGATTCAGAGTGTTGGACTGGATGGGCCATTGGCCTGATCCAACATAGCTTCTCTTATGTTCTTATGTGGCACAGAGTGTTGGACTGGATGGGCCATTGGCCTGATCCAACATGGCTTCTCTTATGTTCTTATGTGACACAGAGTGTTGGACTGGATGGGCCATTGGGCTGATCCAATATGGCTTCTCTTAAGTTCTTATGTGACACAGAATGTTGGACTGGATGGGCCATTGGCCTGATCCAACATGGCTTCTCTTATGTTCTTATGTGACTCAGAGTGTTGGACTGGATAGGCCATTGGCCTGATCCAACATAGCTTCTCTTATGTTCTTATGTGATTCAGAGTGTTGGACTGGATGGGCCATTGGCCTGATCCAACATAGCTTCTCTTATGTTCTTATGTGGCACAGAGTGTTGGACTGGATGGGCCATTGGCCTGATCCAACATGGCTTCTCTTATGTTCTTATGTGACACAGAGTGTTGGACTGGATGGGCCATTGGCCTGATCCAACATGGCTTCTCTTATGTTCTTATGTGACTCAGAGTGTTGGACTGGATGGGCCATTGGCCTGATCCAACATGGCTTCTCTTATGTTCTTATGTAAGAAGAAGATATTGGATTTATATGCCGCCCTCCACTCCGAAGAGTCTCAGAGCGGCTCACAATCTCCTTTACCTTCCTCCCCCACAACAGACACCCTGTGAGGTGGGTGGGGCTGAGAGGGCTCTCACAGCAGCTGCCCTTTCAAGGACAACCTCTGCCAGCACTATGGCTGACCCAAGGCCATTCCAGCAGGTGCAAGTGGAGGAGTGGGGAATCCAATCCGGTTCTCTCAGATAAGAGTCCTCACACTTAACCCTACACCAAACTGGCTCTCCCTAGAGTGTTGGACTGGATGGGCCATTGGCCTGATCCAACATGGCTTCTCTTATGTTCTAATTCCAAAGGTGCCCACAGGCTCAAAAATGCTGGGGACCCTTATTTAGGCAGAAAGGCTGGAAGCCAATGTCACTGCCAGCATGTGCTCACAAGGTGGTGTGAACTTGCCCCACGGCCTCGATGAACGTTTCGCTTCATCCACCCGACCAGTTGCCCACGTACCTAGATCCATGTCGGCAGCTTTGGGCCGATGGGAGCAAGGGACGTTCTTGAAGATGGCATCCAGGATCTTCTCCTTGATCTGGTTGATGGTGTCGCAGTTCAAGATCTTCACGGGGATCTCAGGGCTGTTCACATTATCGGGGTTCACGCAGCTCAGCACCTGCATGGGTAAGGCGATGGAGAACAAGCCATGTTTTTAATCATTGGTTTCTTTCCTCTGCTTTCTGCCAGTGGCTTTCCAGATCTGTTTGGATCGTTCGCTGGTTGTTATTACTATTATTTTTTTTAAATACGCAGTTTGTAACTCTGAAAAACAGGTGCTTCTTACAGGAAGGAAATCCAAAGCAAAGCAACGGAAAATAGGTGTGAAATACAGAGGAGAAGCAAAATTGAGACAAGGTCAGCAAAGCAGAGTTTGAAAGCATCCCTATGCAGAGTAGGTCAAAAGGGTTACTGCCTTCTTTTACTCTTTACCATTTTCTCTTACTGTGCTAGTCGTGGACCACACCTAATGGTAATTACCTAATAGTAATTTTTTGGAATAACCTCTATAGTACATATAGAATATATAGTAAATGTAGTAAATATAGAATATGTTTAGGCAGCTAGGAATTAATATGTATGACATATATTTTTTAAAAAATAATGTAAGTATTTTTTTGGATTGATTGTATCTTGACACTCATCTTGACCTCTCTTCTTGAACAGGGAATAGTCAGTATGTCTAATTACATTTAGGTAACTTAATATCCTTCCTTGATATTTATCATGTGTATTTAAGTACTTGTGCTAGTTTATAACTTGTTTTAATAAGATTAATTGTATAGACATATTGATATTGATATTTACTTGTTTAATTGAAAAAAAATAATTAAAAAATGTTAATGCGAAAAAGGGTTACTCCCCAAATCACTTTTGTTGGGGTCATTTTCTGCTCTTGCTTCAACCTCAGTCAGGTTAAAATGGATAAAAGGAACTCCTTCTTCACCCAAAGGGTGATTAACATGTGGAATTCACTGCCACAGGAGGTGGTGGCAGCTACAAGCATAGCCAGCTTCAAGAGGGGGTAAGATAAAAATATGGAGCAAAGGTCCATCGCTGGCTATTAGCCACAGTGTGTATATGTGTGTGTGTGTGTATAATTTTTTTTGGCCACTGTGTGACACAGAGTGTTGGACTGGATGGGCCATTGGCCTGATCCAACATGGCTTCTCTTATGTTCTTATGTGGCACAAAGTGTTGGACTGGATGGGCCATTGGCCTGATCCAATATGGCTTCTCTTATGTTCTTATGTGACACAGAGTGTTGGACTGGATGGGCCATTGGCCTGATCCAACATGGCTTCTCTTATGTTCTTGTGTGACACAAAGTGTTGGACTGGATGGGCCATTGGCCTGATCCAACATGGCTTCTCTTATGTTCTTATGTGACACAAAGTGTTGGACTGGATGGGCCATTGGCCTGATCCAATATGGCTTCTCTTATGTTCTTATGTGACACAGAGTGTTGGACTGGATGGGCCATTGGCCTGATCCAACATGGCTTCTCTGATGTTCTTATGTGACACAGAGTGTTGGACTGGATGGGCCATTGGCCTGATCCAACATGGCTTCTCTTGTGTTCTTATGTGACACAGAGTGTTGGACTGGATGGGCCATTGGCCTGATCCAACATGGCTTCTCTTATGTTCTTATGTGACTCAGAGTGTTGGACTGGATGGGCCATTGGCCTGATCCAACATGGCTTCTCATGTTCTTATGTTCTCAGTCATTGGAGTTTGTTCCCCAACCTGGAGCCCCTCTGGCCTGCCAGGATGACGTCAAATGGTAGGCGAACCGTCAGATTCGCCTACATGATCAGATTATTCAGGACAAACGGAGCATCCCAGAGGCCACGTGCTAGGTTTTGATGCACTCCGCCCACTGTCAGCCCTGGATCCACCACAAGCTCCCAGTTTCAGCCACAGAACTACAATAACCTGCCGATTTCACTCACAGACCCACCCTTAATCTGCCACTTTTGCCCATGCATCTATTTTATTTATTTTATCAAATTTATATCCCCCCCCCGACTTCCCCTGATGGGCTCAGGGCGGCTAACATCAACCGATTAAACCACATAAGGATTAAAAACAAAACGCACAGTAAAACCATTCATACGATTTAAAATCCTAAAACCAAGACGTGCATTTCTAATTTCTCTGATGTTCTTGTTTCAGTTATAATGATTCAGTGGGATTGTCGCTGCCGTGGAGTAATAGCTACCTCCCTTCAGCGGTTAAAAGCAAGTTTAAATAATTCGGTTTTACAGGCCTTTGGAACTGTGGCACGTCCCGCAGAGCCCTGATGTTTTCGGGGAGGGCGTTCCACAGAACAGGGGGTATGACTGAGAACGCCCCGGTTCTAGTGCTGGACAGTCGAGCCTCTTTCGGTCCAGGGATCTTAAGGAGGTTTTGAGATCCCGAACAGAGTGCTCCCTGGGACACATATGGGGAGATGCGGACCCGAAGGTAGGCAGGTCCCAGGTCATATAGGGCTTTAAAGGTTCTGACCAGCATTTTGAAACGAATCCGGAACATCACAGGCAACCAGCGCGATGTTTCCAGCAGAGGTTGAGTGTGCACCCGTACAGGTAGCTCCATTAACAACCTGGTTGTTGCATTTTGCACCAGTTGTAGCCTCCAAATTTGAGTCAAGGGCAGCCCCATGTAGAGGGCATTACAGTAGTCAGTTCTTGAGGTAACTGTCGCATGGATCGCTGTTTCAAAGTCATTGCGTTCTAGGTACGGAGCCAACTCTAGGTATGGAGCCAATAACTTGCCAGTTCCATCCACAGATCCACGATAACTTGCCAGTTTCCCCCATGGATCCACCCATAGCCTGCCAGGTTAACCCACAGATCCACCCATAACTTGCCAGTTTCGTCGACAGATCCACGATAACTTGCCAGTTTCCCCCATCGATCCACCCATAGCCTGCCAGGTTCAACCACAGATCCACCCATAACTTGCCAGTTTCGTCCACAGATCCATGATAATTTGCCAGTTTCACCCACGGATCCAGCCATGACTTGCCAGTTTCATCCGTTGTGAGCAAAAGACCCCTAATTTCACTTATATACGGACATCATGATCACCCGTTTGGTTGCCAGGGTGCCTGGAGTTTCAACTCACACACATCTGCTCTGAAATGTGGGTTTTACCTAACATTTTGACTCAGCCTTCCATCCTTTCGAGGTCGGTAAAATGAGTACTCAGCTTGTTGCGGGGAGAAGTGTAAAAGACTGGGGAAGGCAACGGCAAACCACCTTGTAAAAAAGTCTGCCCTGAAAACGTTGTGAAAGCAGCGTCACCCCAGAGTCGGAAGCGACTGGTGCTTGCACAGGGGGACCTTTCCTTTTCCTTTCCTTTCTAATAGACTTATGTGGATACTAACAACCTCAGCTTTACAACAGCGCTCTGTATCTCTGGAAGGGTGCTGGCCAGGAGTGAAGACAAGCTCCCATATGCTCCGTGCGTGCACCATCTCGGCCGCTGCAGTGGAAGAAGTCACGCTGCCAGGAACTGCCCAGGCAAGCGGTTTCCAGCCTTGTCCATGAAAGCTATGTTGGTAGGCTAACACCATTTTCCTGCACTGCCAGACTCCGTGACAGAGAAGCGAGAGGCTCACGAACTCAGCAGCTGTTTCAAACGTCTACATAAGGCAATCACACTTATCTTAGATGTGGATCCTGTCGGACTGCCCGAGCTTTTGTTAAACGGAAATCTGAACAAAGAATGGTGCCAGCCAGAGGAGTAAGAAGAGGAAGGCCGGCCTTAACCCAGAGCCAGAGCTATTGTGTCGATCGGGTGTCACCTTAGGTCTCAATTCGGCCCTCTGTTATCACTCTTAGATAAGCTTGTATGACTTGTTTAATCCCCTCCACCCATGCCTTGCCCAAACGGCCACTTTGGAGCCTCCCCCTGTCCCATTGTTACCTGGAGATCCATTCAGGTGACCAGAGTCAGGTCTGCTCATTGGCTTGAGGTGGGTACCCAAAAGAGACTAAACACTGCCCACAAACAAGCCAGCCCCTTTTTTGGGAGGACCTCTTCCTTTCCAAAATACTATAACAGGAGAGAAGGCTTCATCTCTCTCTCTCTCTCTCTGCCTGAGCAACATGGAACCAGATTGTTCCTCCCCCGCCCCCTACTCTAAGTAAGGAGCACCAGACATGGCATCTAGCAGTGCACGTCCATGTCTTCTATTTGTAATGATCCTAGGCTAGGGGTGGCCAACGGTAGCTCTCCAGGTGGTTTTTTTTTTGCCTACAACTCCCATCAGCCCCAGCCATTGGCCATGCTGGCTGGGGCTGATGGGAGTTGTAGGCAAAAAAACATCTGGAGAGCTACCGTTGGCAACCCCTGCTCTAGGCCATCAGGACCAGGTAGTATACCCCGTCTATGTTGTACCCTTGTGTTACCCCTCTGTCAATTTCATATCTGTTTTCGTAGGCTTGTATGTATGTTGTATGATTTTGTACCCTTGTACGTTTGCCTTTATTTCATAATAAAACCCCTTGATTATTAGACAATATCTCCTCTTATTGGGTTAGGCTTCCCAATCCCCGGGTCCCAGAGGGGGATCCCCTGGTTTAACAGGCTTCCCCCCTCCCCCAGCCAGCTGGCCGGCGGGGGAAGCCCCGCCCCCACAACCATCATGCACCTCCATGAACGATTCCCATAGGGAATGATGGGGAATTGATCTGTGGGTATCGGGGGCTCTGGGGAGCCCCGTTTTTTTGAGATAGGGGCACCAAATTTTCAGTATAGCATCTAGTGCCTCTCCCCAAAATACCTCCCAAGTTTCAAAAAGATTGGACCAAGGGTCCAATTCTATGAACCCCCAAAGAAGGTGCCCCTATCCTTCATTATTTTCTATGGAAGGAAGGCATTTAAAAAGATGTACAGTTCCTTTAAATGTGATGGCCAGAACTCCCTTGAAGTTCAATCATGCTTGTCACACCCTTGCTTTTGGCTCCGCCCCAATGTCTCCTGGCTCCACCCTCAAAGTCTCCTGGCTCCACCCCCAAAGTCCCCAGATATTTCTTGAATTGGACTTGGCAACCCTATATTGGGTGAATTCCATAGGAGACGCCTCCTGTAGACACAGATCCATAAGATCTCGCTAAAAGATCTCCCCAAACCTCTTTTGAGGGCAATTTGCCTAACACCGTAGATTCACAATAACTTGCCAGTTTCACCCATGGGTCCACCAATAACCTGTCAGTTTTCCACCCATGGCTCCACCCATATCTTGCCAGTTTCATCCAGAGATCCACAATAATCTGTCAGTTTAACCTATGGATCCACCCGTAACTTGCCGGCTTCATCCACAGATCCGTAATCACGCAACAGTTCTGTCCACAGATCCAGTTTTGCTCATGGATCCACCCTTAACTTGCATCCACAGATTCAAATAACACCTGCCAGTTTTACTCATGGGTCCACCAATAACCAGTCAGTTTTTCACACATGGAACTACCCATAACTTGCCACTTTCGTCCACAGATCCACAATAACTTGTCAATTTCACCCAACGGATCCAGCCATATAACCTGACAGTTTCACCCACCGATCCACCCATAACTTGCCAGTTTCGACTACAGATTCACCCAGGCAGGGGTCGTTTTGTAAAAAAAAAAAATATGGTGGAGCTCATTAGCATAACTCATTAGCATATGCCGCCACCACCACCCCCCCAGCCAAAAGCAACCCGATGCAAAAAAGGAGAGCCCCGGGCGGGCGAGGCCTGCTTGGGCTGTCTAGAGATCCAGCCATCCCAAGCAGGCCTCACTCGCCTGGGGCACTCCTGCCCCCCCCCCGCCAATCAAAAAGCCAGCAAGCCAGCTGCCGCCCAAAATTACATAGGAAGTGGAGAAAGGTGGTGCAGGCTTCTCCGGGGGTTAATGAGGGCTGCTGGGGGCATGGCAAAGCCCCTGCTGGCTGGCTGGCTGCCCGCTCTCCTAATCCAGGGATTGTTACGCAGCTGCACCTACGATTCAATGGACAAGGTAGGTGGGGAGGAGGAGGGGGGCCGTCAGAAAGGTTCAGGAGCTGAATCTAGGATCATCAAATCCCAGGTGGGGGCAGGGGATCCCCCAGTTTTGAGGCCCTCCCCCCACTTCAGGGTCATCAAAAAGTGTGGGGGGGGAATATCTGCTGGGCACTCCATTATTCCCTATGGAGACTGATTCCCATAGGGTATAATGGAGAACTAATTTGTGGGTGTCTGGGGCTCTGGGAGGGCTGTTTTTCGAGGTAGAGGCACCACATTTGCAGCATAGCATCCAGTGCCTCTCCCCCAAAAGACCTTCCAGGATTCAAAAAGATTGGACCAGGGGATCCAATTCTATGAGCCCCCAAAGAAGGTGCCCCTGTCCTTCGTTATTTCCAATGGAGGGAAGGCATTTAAAAGGTGGGCAGCAGTCCCTTTTAAACGTGACGGCCAGAACTCCCTTTGGAGTTCAATCATGCTTGTCACAACCTTGCTCCTGGCTCCACCCCCAAAGTCTCCTGGCTCCACTCCCAAAGTCCCCAGATGTTTCTTGAACTGGACTTGGCAACCCCAGCTGAATCTGAGGCCTGTGCCCAGGAACCACCTGGGCTCTTTCTGGAGAAGGAGCCAGTATTTCCTAAGGGTAACCCTATTTCCAAGTGCAAAGCCATCTAAAAGCCCAAGGAAAGGAAAGGTCCCCTGTGCAAGCACCATTCGTTTCCGACTCTGGGGTGACGTTGCTTTCACAATGTTTTCAGGACAGTCTTTTTACGGGGTGGTTTGCCATTGCCTTCCCCAGTCCTCTACACTCCCCACCCCCCCGCAGCAAGCTGGGGAATTATTTGACCGAGCTCAGAAGGATGGAAGGCTGAGTCAACCTAGAGCCGGCTATTTGAATCCAGCTTCCGCTGGGATTGAACTCAGGTCGTGAGCAGAGGATTCCGACTGCAGCTTTACCACTCTGCGCTTAAAGGTAAAGATAGTCCCCTGTGCAAGCACCGGTCATTTCCGACTCTGGGGTGATGTCGCATCACAACGTTTTCACGGCAGACTTTTTACGGGGTGGTTTGTCCTTGCCTTCTCCAGTCATCTACGCTTCCCCCCCCCCCCCAGCAAACTGGGGACTCCTTTGACCGACCTCGGAAGGATGGAAGGTTGAGTCGACCTCGAACCGGCGACCTGAAAACCCAGCTTCCGCCGGGGATCAAATTCAGGGCGTGAGCAGAGTGTAGGACTGCAGTACTGCAGCTTTAACACTCTCTGCCACGAGGCTCCAAAGGGAGCTTCTAATCTCGTCAGATTGGGCAAGCAGCCCCGTTGGCTTTCTCCCTCCCAATCTAATTACTCAGGAATACGGGCAGAGCTTTTTAAAAAAAATTACCTCTTGCTCTGGCAGCTGGCAGGTTAAAGGTTCCCTTAATGAGGAAGGCCTTTGGCTCTGCTCCAAGATCTGTCACCCCCCCCCTCCCCAAACAAAGCCAGCTTCCCCCCCCCCCCTTCTTAAAAAAAACCCCTAAATGCAAACAGATGTGGGGATCTCTTGCTCTGCTCCGCATTCTTCGAGCATAATGGAAACTCTCGGCTGCCAAAGCAGTATTTATTAGACGCTCCGACTCTTGTTTCTCTTTTACTCCAACTTTTCTTTTTCTTTTTTCACCTAAGTGGTGAAACGTGATCTGGAGACAAATGAAATATACCACTACCCCCTCCCCACCCCACCCCAAAAAATATTAACAGATCTTAGAAGCAGAGGTGAAATGGAGGTGGATACGTCTGGGGGGAGGGACTTCAGGGCTTCCCCGCCTTCTCCTCGTGAAATTAAACCCCAATCTCTAGGTCTGCGTCTGCTTGCCCAATTCTGGTCACCGGACCTCAAAAAGGATATTATAGCATTGGAAAAAGTGCAGAAAAGGACAACTAGGATGATTCAAGGGTTGGAACACTTTCCCTATGAAGAAAGGTTAAAACGCTTGGGGCTCTATAGCTTGGAGAAACGTCGACTGCAGGGTGACAAGATAATGCATGGGATGGAGAATGTAAAGAAAGTACTTTTCTCCCTTTCTCACAATACAAGAACTCGTGGGCATTCAATGAAATTGCTGAGCAGGCAGGTTAGAACGGATAAAAGGAAGTCCTTCTTCACCCAAAGGGTGATTAACATGTGGAATTCACTGCCACAGGAGGTGGTGGCGGCTACAGGCATAGCCAGCTTTAATAGGGGATTGGATAAAAATATGGAGCAGAGGTGTATATATATATTTGGCCACTGTGTGACACAGAGTGTTGGACTGGATGGGCCACTAGCCTGATCCAACATGGCTTCTCTTATGTTCTTATGTGACACAGAGTGCTGGACTGGATGGGCCATTGGCCTGATCCAACATGCTTCTCTTATGTTCTTATGTGACACAGAGTGTTGGACTGGATGGGCCACTGGCCTGATCCAACATGGCTTCTCTTATGTTCTTATGTGACACAGAGTGTTGGACTGGATGGGCCACTGGCCTGATCCAACATGGCTTCTCTTATGTTCTTATGTGACACAGAGTGTTGGACTGGATGGGCCACTGGCCTGATACAACATGTCTCCTTTTCTGTTCTTATGTGACACAGAGTGTCGGACTGGATGGCCCACTGGCCTGATCCAACATGGCTTCTCTTATGTTCTTATGTGACACAGAGTGTTGGACTGGATGGGCCACTGGCCTGATACAACATGTTTCCTTTTCTGTTCTTATGTGACACAGAGTGTCGGAGTGGATGGGCCACTGGCCTGATTCAGCATGGCTTCTCTTATGTTCTTGTGGGACACAGAGTGTTGGACTGGATGGGCCACTGGCCTGGTCCAACATGGCTCCTCTTCTGTTCTTATGTGACACACAGTGTCGGACTGGATGGGCCATTGGCCTGATCCAACATGTCTCCTTTTCTGTTCTTATGTGACACAGAGTGTCGGACTGGATGGGCCACTGGCCTGATCCAACATGGCTCCTCTTATGTTCTTAATTCAGAAGTTTAGGTCGTAAGGGCTTTTCTGCCCAGGTAATAGGGCAGCACTGCACAGAATAGGTTTACAAATGTGCTAGATTGTCAAACTCAAGGGCGTCGAACTCATTTGCTATGAGGGCCGGATCTGACACAAATGAGACCTTGTTGGGCCAGGCCATGCCAAGTTGGGCCAAGCCATGTCAGGCTGGGCCATGTCTGTACCTATTTAAGATTAGGTAGCAGAGATATAAATTTTTATAAAGGACACAGACAAACACAAATATATATTTTTAAAAACTTCGAACATGCTTAAAACGTTAGCATTCATTGGTCTTAAAGATGCTTTCTTTGTATTTCGCCCATGGGATCCAGGGAACTGGGCAAAGGAAGCTGTGGCTCTTTCTTCCTTCCCCAGGGGACCGGGAGTCACAGCCAATAGAAGGAAGAGAGGCTTGGCTCAGTAGCTCTGCTGTGTAATTGAGAGAGCCTGACAAAGCAAGCTCTCCCTCCCCCCCCCTTCTCCCCAAGGGAGGAGTCTCAGCCAATGGAGAAAATAGAGACTTTGCTCTGTAGCTCCTGTGCGATTGAGCAAGCCTGGCAAAGCAAGCTGTGATGCAGAAGGAAGCAAGAAGAGGGAGAAGGAAGCAGATGATACTGTGAGCCACCCTGAGTCCGCTTGCGGAGAGGGCGGGATATAAGTCAAATGTAATAAATAAATAAATAAAATAAATGACAGCCAGTTGCTCGGGGACCTGATAGGAGCCCTCTGGGGTCCTGATTCGGCCCCCAGACTGCATGTTTGACACCCCTGTGCTAGAACGCGTGGTTAAGGACTGCCGCCAGGGCCATATTGGGCACTGGGCAGACTAGGCGATCACCTAGGGCACTGAATTGGCACTTCCCATGTGCCTTGGTGATGTTACGGGGCGGGGGGGCGTGCAGAAGTTGCCTTGCCTAGGGTGTGAGACAGTCTAGGGCCAGCCCTGACTGGTCTAGGGCACTGGGCTTAGCTTATTGTTACTCAGGATCCTACTTAGGCAATTTCTGCAGCACTGAATTTCAGAAACAAGGAACTTCAAGAACAGAATGGGGAGAGAAACTGCTGAATTGCAAATTATTATGAAACTTGGAACAAGCGCCTCCCAGGACTGAACAGGGACATTGGGTTTTTTTTTTTAAATCTCATTACAGATGCTAAACCCACTCTCGTCGAGTACAATGATACATCCACAGTATTCCAATGTATTTCTCTTTTAGAATAGCGTATCGGAATAATTTTTTGGAATTGACATCCTCAAAATAGGGATATTGGCTGTTTATCTCATTACATATGCTTAACCCATTTTAACTATATTTCATTGTATTCTTTTTTTCTAATGGCAAACTAGAATGATGTTGACATGTGAAATAGTAAATCAGGCGGACAAGAACACCACTATCCAACGTATTTCTCTTTTTAGCTGTATCGACAGCTGTTTATCTCATTACGTAGACTAAACCCATCTTCCACTATATTTCAATGTATTTTTCTTGAGACCTTGTCAGGCTGGGCCATGTGTGTACCTATTTAAGAAGAGGTAGCAGCGATATAAACTTTATAAAGGACACAAACACAATTAAAGATTTTTTTAAAAAACCTAAAATAAAACACACTTAAAGCAATAGCACTCATTAGTCTTAAAGGTGCTTTCTTTGTATGTCTCCCATGGGATCCAGGGAACTGGGCAAAGGAAGCTCTGGCTCTTTCCTTCCTTCCTTCCCCAGGGGGCCAGGAAGGGGAGGAGCCTCAGTCAATAGAAGGAAGAGAGGCTTGGCTCAGTAGCTCTGCTGTGCGATTGAGAGAGCCTGGCAAAGCAAGCTCTGCCTCCCCCCACAAGAAAGAAAATAGAGATTCTGTTCTGTAGCTCCTGTGCGATTGAGCAAGCCTGGCAAAGCAAGCTGTGATGCAGAAGGAAGCAAGAGAGAGGGAGAAGGAAGCTGATGACAGCCAGTTGCTCGGGGACCAAATAGAAGTCCTCTGGGGGCCAGATTTGGCCCCTGGGCCACATGTTTGACACGCATGAGCTACATGAAGGACATGTTCTGGAGGCATACTGGCAATGTAGCACTCTTCTGAGGCTTTTTACTTGAAATCAAGCCTGGAAATTCTTGGCGCGTGGCATTCTTGGCGCGTGACACAGGATTGAGACCTGTGGCAAAACGCAGCAGCTGGTCTCGGCTGATGTGCGGGATGATTTCGAATTACCGGTACCTGCTGTTCCATTCCCCCGAATCCCCATTTCAATTTTGCATCTCCCTTACAGAAGTCAAACCTACCATTTCCTTTTTCTACCATTTTCTATTTCGGCGTGCTGGATTCTCACCCCTTCCCCAAGCCAGATGTGTGTGTTTCCCAATGCGAACGGTACATCAATAAATCAGCATTGATGCGTATGCCTCGAGTGCATGCATAGTGTATCAATGGCATATAAAATGCATACAAAACAGGTAAATGCCAGAAAAGAAAAGAATCTATGAGGCTGCTGGGGAGACCCAGAGAAGCAAAACCACTGATAAAAGGAAGCAATAGATCCAGGTGGGCAGCTGTGTTGGTCTGAAGCAATAGAACTAAGTTAGAGTCTGATGGAACCTTGAAGACCAGGGGTGGCCAAACTGTGGCTTGGGAGCCACATGTGGCTCGTCCACACATATTATATAGCTCTCGAAGACCTCGCCACCTTGTTGGCTGGCTTGGAGAAGGCATTTGAAGTTAAAGTTGTTTTCTTTCCACCTCTCTCTCCATCCTCCCTCCCCCATCGATTTGCTTGCCTGCCTTCCTTCCTGCCTGCCTGCCTTCCTTCCTGCTTTCCTTCCTGTCTGCCTTCCTTTCTTTCTTCCTGCCTGCCTTCCTTCCTGCCTTCCTTTCTTCCTTCCTGCCTGCCTTCCTTCCTGCCTTCCTTTCTTCCTTCCTGCCTGCCTTCCTTCCTGCCTGCCTTCCTTCCTTCCTTCCTGCCTGCCTTCCTTCCTGCCTTCCTTCCTTCCTTCCTTCCTGCCTTCCTTCCTTCCTTCCTTCCTTCCTTCCTTTCTTCCTTCCTGCCTGCCTTCCTTCCTGCCTTCCTTCCTTCCTTCCTTCCTGCCGGCCTGCCTGCCCTCAAACATCTGATGTTCATGTCTTGTGGCTCTCAAAGATCTGACATTTATTCTATGTGGCTCTTATGTGAAGCCAGTTTGGTCACTCCTGCTTCAGACCAACAAAAGTTTTATTCACGCTGTGAATAAAAGGATAGGAAAGACATGTTCTGGAAGCGAACTTTGTCAGACAGAATGGAATGAGACTTATGAGTCCACACGTATAAGGCAGAGGCTGAACAGCAAAAGAGCATGCATGCAAACAACATAATGAAATGCTTTAACAGATGCAAGCAGGAAACAACATTGCTCATCCCTAGAAGATAGCCCTGCCCTTACCTGGAGGGCCCAGGCTAGCCTGATCTCATCAGATCTTGGAAGCTAAGCAGGGTCATCCCTGCCCGGGACTTGGATGGGAGACCACCAAGGAAGCCCAGGGTTGCTATACAGAGGCAGGCAATAGCAAGCCACTTTTGGATGAAGAAGAAAGAAGGTGGAGAAGGAGCAGAAGAAGGAAAAGGAGGAGAACGAGAAGAAAGGAGAAGGAGGAGGAAGAGGAGAAGGAGCAGAAGAACGAAAAGAAGGAGAAGAAGAAGAAACGAGGAGGAGAAAGGAGGAAGAGGAAGAGAAGAATAAGGAAAAGGAGAAGAAAGGAGAAGGAGAAGAAGAGACGAGGAGAAGAAAGGAGAAGCAGAGGGAAGAGAAGAGGAAGAAGAAAGGGAAAGGAGAAGAAGAAGAAAGGAGGAGGAGAAAGGGAAAGGAGGAGGAAAAGAAAGAAAGAGAAGAAGAAGAAGAAAGGAGGAGAAGGAGAAGAAAGGAGAAGGAGGAGAAGAAGAAGAAGAAAGGAGGAGGAGAAGAAGAAGAAGAAAGGAGGAGGAGAAGAAGAAAGGCCATTGTCCTGTTTGTCAAGATACAACTGATCAGCTTTTTAACCATGGCTTGAGAGCCACATGTGGCTCTTTCACACAGATTGCATTGTGGAGGAGGACAGAATCATCAGGCTTTCTGGTTCAGAGGCAGCTCAGAGGGACCAGGCTCAGCAGAAATCAATTCCCCCCCCCCCCAAGGAACATGGGGGGACGTCCCTTTTATGCTTCATTAACACCTCGTTTGCTTCCATTAAGACCTCCATGTTAGGCTTTCGCCAAAGACAGACTCGCGGAGCACTTTCCTCCAAGGGCATCCGGGGAGCATGTTTGTAGATAAGTGATGTCAACAGATATTAACTGATTAGGCTGTTAGTCCCGGAGACAACGGAGTGGGGGGCGAGGGAGGGGAAGGGGGGAAGACCACCCAGCCCGTTCTGAGCCATTCCGTGATGGTGACACGCTGGAGACATTTTGGACAGCTTCTCTGCTCCACCACTCCTTCCCTCCTTGTTCTAAAACGCTTCTGACAGGCCCAACGTGACCTTTGGTCTGAGCATCACTTGCCTCGACAAATGCGAAAATGGGATGGGAAGGAGCGGGGAGGGAAGAGATGGAATTGGCACTCGTTTCCAGGAGAAATGAGGCCCGCACTGTGGCCATATTAGATTCAGCACCATTAGAGGGTCTGATGGTTGAAAGGTGGGTTGCATTGCAGGGGGGAGCAAAGTTTTACTGCTTTGTCCCTTTCTATGTTCATTTTATTTTTTCCCTGACAGAAGATCCCATTCTCAGCTTTTTGCTATTGGTTTTCCAGATTTTTTTTTGGAGAAGTCTGTGTGTTATATGTTTCTCCATACCAAGGGTGGCCAAACATGCTTGACGTGAGAGCCACATAGAATAAAAATCAGATGTTTGAGAGCCACAAGACATGAATGGCAGACGTTTGAGAGCCACAAAACAGGAAGGAAGGAAGGAAGGAAGGAAGGAAGGAAGGAAGGAAGGAAGGAAGGAAGGAAGGAAGGAAGGAAGGAAGGAAGGAAGGAAGGAAGGAGGGAGGGAGGGAGGGAGGGAGGGAGGGAGGGAGGGAGGGAGGGAGGGAGGGAGAACATAAGAGAAGCCATGTTGGATCAGGCCAATGGCCCATCCAGTCCAACACTCTGTGTCACATAAGAACATAAGAGAAGCCATGTTGGATCAGGCCAGTGGCCCATCCAGTCCAACACTCTGTGTCACATAAGAACATAAGAGAAGCCATGTTGGATCAGGCCAATGGCCCATCCAGTCCAACACTCTGTCACACTGTGGCCAAAAAAATTATATGTATATATAATTACACACACACACACTGTGGCTAACAACCACTGATGGACCTCTGCTCCATATTTTTATCTAACCCCCTCTTGAAGCTGGCTATGCTTGTAGCCGCCACCATCTCCTGTGGCAGTGAATTCCACATGTTAATCACCCTTTGGGTGAAGAAGGACTTCCTTTTATCCGTTTTAACCTGACTGCTAAGCAATTTCATCGAATGCCCACAAGTTCTTGTATTGTGAGAAAGGGAGAAAAGTGCTTTTTTCTTTACCTTCTCCATCCCATGCATAATCTTGTAAACCTCTTATCATGTCACCCCGCATGCGACGTTTCTCCAAGCTAAAGAGCCCCAAGTGTTTTAACCTTTCTTCATAGGGAAAGTGTTCCAACCCTTTAATCATTCTAGTTGCCCTTTTCTGCACTTTTTCCAAGGCTATAATATCCTTTTCGAGGTGCGGTGACCAGAATTGCACACAGTATTCCAAATGAGACCACACCATCGATTTATACAGGGGCGTTATGTATAGGAAGGAAAGGAGGAAGGAAAATAGGTACAGGAGGGAGGAAGGAAAATAGATGGGGAGAGGGAGGTGGAAAGAAAGCAACTTTAAATGCATTCCCCAAGCGGCTGGCTGGCTTGGAAGAGTGATTTAAAGAGAGAAATCCCTTCTCCAATGGGGCAGTGGGGGCTCTGAGAGCCACAACATATTTGTGAAAGAGTCACATGTTGCTCCCGAGCCACAGTTTGGCCACCCCTGCTCTAAACCATTTAGACCAGAAGTTTCAAACATACGGCCCGCGGGCCGGAATCGGCTCATCCGGAGCTCTTATCCGGCCTGCAAGCAACTGTCCATTTTCTCTATTGCCAGATGACAAAGGCTGCGTAATACGTCCCTGTCTACTGTCCCAGTGCAATGAGTCGTGGGCCCTGGGAGAGGAGGGGTGGGCATCAGAGCATGCCAACGTTTTAAGCATGTTGGAATTAGGAAGTTTGCAGCACTTCAGTAATTACAGAGTTAACCTTGTTTTGTTAGTCAACAGGAAGTCACATGGGTTTGCTGTAACCTATCTGTTAGCTGAAGAGAAAGCCTGCAAACGTCTGTAGGAGTTCTTAGTTAAATTACCTGGAATTGAGTGTTGTGATTGGAAATCAATGCACTGGCTATTCTGCATTTTATGGTTCTCTTCCCCTCTTTGTCTGGGTTTGGAGAAGAGAAGCCATTCCCAATTTTGTTCTCTAACTGTAAAGATGAAGGAAGTTAGTGCCTGTTATTTTCTTCCCAGTTTACCCTTCCCTTGTAGTTTTAGGTGAAGCAATCATATTCTTTTAAATACACACAGGTTCTCTGCATATTCTCTGCAATAAAAGGCAAATGCAATTTTGGGCTGTATCGACAGAAGTCTAGTGTCCAGATCACGCGAAGTGATGGGATCGCTTTAGTCTGGTTAGACCTCACCTGGAGTTATCATCACTTGGTGGCAACCAATGTTCCCTCTATGCTGAGTTAGCGTGAGCTAGCTCAGAATTTTTTAGCCTCCAGCTCACACA
Organism: Heteronotia binoei; assembly: GCF_032191835.1. NCBI lineage: Eukaryota > Metazoa > Chordata > Lepidosauria > Squamata > Gekkonidae > Heteronotia > Heteronotia binoei. The sequence goes on from NC_083230.1 coordinate 122,111,433, forward strand.
TTTTTGTCTCAGCTCAGGAGTCTTGTGTTCAGTTTTGGGCACCACATTTTAAGAAGGATATAGATATGCTGGAATGCGTCCAGAGGAGGGCGACGAAGATGGTGAGGGGTCTGGAGACCAAGTCCTATGAGGAAAGGTTAAAGGAGCTGGGCATGTTTAGCCTGGAGAAGAGGCGGCTGAGAGGTGATGGGAGCCCCGTCTTCACGTACTCAAGGGGAGGGGCGGTGGCTCAGTGGTAGAGCATCTGCTTGGGAAGCAGAAGGTCCCAGGTTCAATCCCTGACATCTCCAAAAAAGGGTCCAGGCAAATAGGTGTGAAAAACCTCAGCTTGAGACCCTGGAGAGCCGCTGCCAGTCTGAGAATACAATACTGACTTTGATGGACCAAAGGTCTGATTCAGTATAAGGCAGCTTCATATGTTCATGTTCATATGTACTTGAAGGGCTGTCATATAGAGCAGGAGTGGCCAACGGTAACTCTCCAGATGATTTTTTGCCTACAACTCCCATCAGCCCCCGCCAGCATGGCCAATGGCTGGGGCTGATGGGAGTTGTAGGCAAAAAACATCTGGAGAGCTACCGTTGGCCACTCCTGATATAGAGGATGGTGTGAAATTGTTTTCTGTGGCCCCAGAAGGCAGGACCAGAACCAGTGGGTTGAAATTAAATCAAAAGAGTTTCCAGCTCAACATGAGGAAGAACTTCCTGACCGTGAGAGCGGTTCCTCAGTGGAACAGGCTTCTTCGGGAGGTGGTGGGCTCTCCTTCCTTGGAGGTTTTGAAACAGAAGCTAGATGGCCATCTGACAGCGATGAAGATCCTGTGAATTTAGGGGGAGGTGTTTGTGAGTTTCCCGCATTGTGCACTGAGTTGGACTAGATGACCCTGGAGGTCCCTTCCGACTCTATGATTCTTTGCTGCGCTGCTAACTTCAAACTCTGCTAAATAATTTCTTGAGGTGTGCTAATGTCTTCAGCATGTTTGTATTTTGACCAAAGAAATAATACACTTATTTGGGTTTGTCTGTGTCCTTTGGAAAGTTTAAATCTCCAGCACCTGGCATTACATTTTACGGAACATGTGGGCCGGCCCGACAAAGTGACATTCATGTCAGGCCCAGCCCTTGTAACAAATGAGTTTCACAGCTTTGATTTATACTGCTTATATTCTGAAATATAGATATTTGTTTTTTTACGTGCACGTGCAGGGCCGGCACTCGGGTCTTTGCCGCCCCAGGCAGGTTCCGCCCCCCTGCCCTCCACTGAGGGAGGGCCCCCAGAGCCGAACCAAACAGGGGCCTGTTAGCAGGGGAGGCTCCTCTCAAGGAGCCTTCTATGCAAATGTCCCCCCCTCCCCCCGCTCAACCTTGCCGCGCTGGAAGGCTGAGAGGAGTAAGATCGCCCCATCTGCACTCCATACAAATTGCCTAACCACCTCTTTCTTCCGCAGAAAGAGCAGGCATGGGGCCTCTGCCTCGCTCTTGGGCTGCCTTTCCTGCAAGGGATGAGTAAACCAAACGGAAACATAAGAACATAAGAGAAGCCATGTTGGATCAGCCAATGGCCCCTCCAGTCCAACACTCTGTGTCACAGAAGAACATAAGAGAAGCCATGCTGGATCAGGCCAGTGGCCCCTCGAGTCCAACACTCTGTGTCACAGAAGAACAGAAGAGAAGCCGTGTTGGATCAGGCCAGTGGCCCATCCAGTCCAATACTCTGTGTCACATAAGAACATAAGAGAAGCCATGTTGGATCAGGCCAATGGCCCACCCAGTCCAACACTCTGTGTCACAAAAGAACATAAGAGAAGCCATGTTGGATCAGGCCAATGGCCCACCCAGTCCAACACTCTGTGTCACATAAGAACACAGAGGCTAGATGGCCATCCGCTTTTTTTCACCTTAGGCGGGCGAGACAGTTGGCCCCCTTCCTGGAGCGCGACGACCTAGCAACAGTGATTCATGCTACGGTCACCTCGAGGTTGGACTACTGTAATGCCCTCTACATGGGGCTACCCTTGTGCCGGACCCGGAAACTGCAGTTGGTGCAGAACGCTGCTGCCCGGCTGTTATTAGGGCTCCCAAGATGGGAGCACATTCGGCCGGGGCTCCGGGATCTGCACTGGCTGCCAGTAACATTCCGAGTCCAGTACAAGGTGTTGGCCATTACCTTTAAAGCCCTGTATGGCCTAGGACCTGCCTACCTGAGGGACCGTCTCTCCCCACACGTTCCCCAGAGAGTACTACGTTCCGGCTCACAAAATCTGCTGGTAGTCCCTGGGCCAAAGGAGGCCCGCCTAAAATCCACCAGGGATCGGGCCTTCTCAACAGCGGCACCTTACTGGTGGAACCAGCTGCCGGAGGAGGTGCGGGCCCTGCGGGACCTAGGGCAGTTCCGCAGGGCCTGCAAGACAGCCCTCTTCCGGCAGGCCTATAACACCTAACTGATACTTTGGATGGAACATCTTTGGATGGAACAAAATGCTCTTATAGACCGCTGGCTTTATTTTATCTTGTTTTATTAACTATGCTTTTATTGTATCTGTAAATGTTTTAAATGGAATTGTATGAATCATTGTGTTGTGAGCCGCCCTGAGACACTTCGGTGAGAAGGGCGGGATATAAGTTCATTAAATAAATAAAAAAATAAATAAACATAAGGGAAGCCATGTTGGGTCAGGCCAATGGCCCATCCAGTCCAACACTCTGTGTCACATAAGAACATAAGAGAAGCCATGTTATATCACATAAGAGAAACCATGCTGGATCAGGCCAATAGCCCACCCAGTCCAACACTCTGTGTCACAGAAGAACATAAGAGAAGCCATGTTGGATCAGGCCAGTGGCCCATCCAGTCCAACACTCTGTGTCACATAAGAACATAAGAGAAGCCATGTTGTATCAGCGAATGGCCCATCCAGTCCAACACTCTGTGTCACACAGTGGCCAAAAAAATTATATATATATATATATACACACACACACACATATATATACACACTGTGGCTAATAGCCATTGATGGATTCCTGCTCCATATTTTTATCTAACTCCCTCTTGAAGCTGGCTATGTTTGTAGCTGCCACCACCTCCTGTGGCAGTGAATTCCACTTGAGTAGCACGTCCGTTTGGACTCTCAAACCTTCACCCTTTGGGTAAAGAAGGACTTCCTTTTATCCGTTTTAACCCGACTGCTCAGCAATTTCATCGAATGCCCACGAGTTTCTTGTGTTGTGAGAAAGGGAGAAAAGGACTTCTTTCTCTACCTTCTCCATCCCATGCATAATCTTGTCAACCTCTATCATGTCACCCCGCAGTCGACGTTTCTCCAAGCTAAAGAGCCGCAAGCGTCTTAACCTTTCTTCATAGGGAAAGTGTTCCAACCCTTTAAACATTCTAGTTGACCTTTTCTGGACTTTTTCCAATGCTAGAATATCCTTTTTGAGGTGCGGCGACCAGAACTGCACACAGTATTCCAAATGAGACCGCACCATCGATTTACAAATCAAAGAACACCAGAAGGTTACAAGCCAAGAGACGACATGCTCCTGAGACACTATAGGATTAAACAAAAGCTCTTAAAGGAAATTTACAAACCGCTTGAAGAAATTGACTAACTGCGCGTAAATGGCTCTTGAGCATTGGTTCCAGACTGTGGAAGTACACTGATCAGAGGAAGTTTAAATCGAAACACGTGATTGTACCCGGGAACCGTGTTATCAGTTGTACTTCTCCTCAACGTCTGAATCCGTTCTTTGATTTTTGCAAATTTTTCTTCATTATTTATCTTGTTTCCTCACGAAGAGGACTGCGCGTCAACACGGCTACACTTGAGTAGCACGTCCACGAGGACTCTCAAACCTTATATTGGTTCTCTGTTTGTTGGTTTGTTCTCGTTAGCAACGTTCTCTTGACCTGCATGTTTAAAAACTCGAAGCGCTCCATTGAGAGTGTGGATCAGTTTCCTGCAGGGGAGGCAGCCCCGGAGCGAAACCCAGCCGCCTCTTCCCTCAGCCCAAGTCTCGGGCTGGGGAAAGAGACAGAGCTGCGCCAGCTGGCATGTGGGAAGGGACGCCTTACGGCACTGTAGGCACCTGCCTACATGGCCTACTCCCATACGCTGAGCCTGTACATGCGTTTATGTGTGTGTGTGCTTGGGAGCCTGGAGGATATTCAAAAAGATGGCTGAATAAAGCCTGCCCTTGCCTTCCTGACTGCTGGTATTCTAAGGAGGTGTGTTTGCGGGTCATGTGTGTACCTGGAAGTCATGGCGACCCCTGGGGGCCTGGAGGATATTCAGAGGTGTGGCCTGGAGATCTCCCATAATTAGAACCAGGGCGGGTTCTGCCACTAGGCAAACTAGGTGGTTGCCTAGGGCGCTGGTGGACTGGGGGCACCAAATTGGGCGCCCCCCCCCAGGTGTCTTGGTGAGGCAGCCACCCAGAGAGCCAGTTTGGTGTAGCGGTTAAATGTGCGGACTCTTATCTGGGAGAACCTGGTTTGATTCCCCCACTCCTCCACTTGCAGCTGCTGGAACGGCCTTGGGTCAGCCATAGCTCTGGCAGAGGTTGTCCTTGAAAGGGCAGCTTCTGGGAGAGCCCTCTCAGCCCCACTTACCTCACAGGGTGTCTGTTGTGAGGGGGGAGGAAGGGAAAGGAGATTGTGAGCCGCTCTGAGACTCTTTGGAGTGGAGGGCGGGATATAAATCCAATATCTTCATCTACCTCACAGGGTGTCTGTTGTGGGGGAGGAAGGTAAAGGAGATTGTGAGCCGCTCTGAGACTCTTCGGAGTGGAGGGCGGGATATAAATCCAATATCTTCATCTACCTCACAGAATGTCTGTTGTGAGGGGGGAGGAAGGTAAAGGAGATTGTGAGCCGCTCTGAGACTCTTTGGAGTGGAGGGCGGGATATAAATCCAATATCTTCATCTACCTCACAGGGTGTCTGTTGTGGGGGAGGAAGGTAAAGGAGATTGTGAGCCGCTCTGAGACTCTTCGGAGTGGAGGGCGGGATATAAATCCAATATCTTCATCTACCTCACAGAATGTCTGTTGTGAGGGGGGAGGAAGGTAAAGGAGATTGTGAGCCGCTCTGAGACTCTTTGGAGTGGAGGGCGGGATATAAATCCAATATCTTCATCTACCTCACAGGGTGTCTGTTGTGGGGGAGGAAGGGAAAGGAGATTGTGAGCCGCTCTGAGACTCTTTGGAGTGGAGGGCGGGATATAAATCCAATATCTTCTTCTTCTTCTGCCTCTCTGAGTTCCCTGCACTGCTCGCGACTCTCCTGAGAGGTACCGAGGCAGGACTTTCCCCCTGGTTTTGCACCATGGCGTGCAAAAAGCAGGGAGAGGATCTCTCCCCCTCCCCCGCATACCTCTCAGGAGTCTCCGGAGAGGCGAGGAGGCAGGGGTTTTCTCCCTGCCTTTGCACCCCTGGGAAAGAATGCGTCCATTCTATCCTACGGGCCCACAAGAAAGAACGGCATCCATTCTTTCCTATGGGCCCATAGGATAGAATGGAAAGATTCCTATGGGCCCATAGGATAGAATGGAAAGATTGGGTTGCCCCTGCTGCGTGACTCTAGAGAAGGGGATCTAAACAAAACTGGTGCTGCGCTGCAGAGGGGCACACAAAGTTAGTTTTGCCTAGGGCACAAGTCACTCTAGGACCGGCCTTGATTAGAACACATCTCCAGGCAACGGAGGCAAGTTCCTCTGGAGAAAATGGACGCTTTGAAAGGTGGACTCTATGGCATGATACCCAGGGGTCGTTTTGTCAAAAAATCGGCGGTGGAGCTCATTAGCATAACCCCAGCCAAAAGCAACCTGATGCAAGAAAGGAGAGCCCCGGGCGAATGAGGCCTGCTTGGGCTGGCTAGGGATCCAGCCAGCCCAAGCAGGCTTCGCTCGCCTGGGGCTCTCCTTGGCTGACACCCCCCCCAGTCAAAAGGCCAACAAGCCACCCACTGCCCCAAATCACATAAGAAGTGGAGAAAGGGTGGCATGGGCTTCTCCAGGGCTTAATGAGAGCTGCTGATGGTGTGGCAAAGCTCCTGGTGGGTGGCTGGCTGCCCGCTCTCCTAATCCAGGGATTGTTATGCAGCTGCACCTGCTACTCAATGGACAAGGTAGGTAAGGAGGAAAAGGGGGAACCCTCAGAAGGGTTCAGGAGCTCCTGCTGAATCCGAGGCCTGATTATACCTCATGAAGTTCATCCCGTCTCCAAGCCCTGCCCTCCTCAAACTCCATGCCTGAAATCTCCAGGTATTTCCCAGCCAACCTTGAACTGGCAACCCCTACCTCTGAGGCAAATAGCAGGGCTTTTATTGAGTAGGAACGCACAGGAACGTAGTTCCGGCCAGCTTGGTGTCAGGGTGTGTGGCCTAATTTGCAAATGAGGTCCTGATGGGCTTTCCCTACAAAAAGCCCTGTGTGAAACAATGGTGATGTCAGGGGGTGTGCCCTAATATGCAAATGAGGCCATGCTGGGCTTTCTCTACAAAAAGCCCTGTGTGAAACAATGCTGATATCAGGGGGTGTGCCCTAATATGCAAATGAGGTCCTGCTAGGCTTTCCCTACAAAAAGCCCTGTGTGAAACAATGGTGATGTCAGGGGGTGTGGCCTAATATGCAAATGAGGCCATGCTGGGCTTTCTCTACAAAAAGCCCTGTGTGAAACAATGCTGATGTCAGGGGGTGTGCCCTAATATGCAAATGAGGTCCTGCTAGGCTTTCTCTACAAAAAGCCCTGTGTGAAACAATGGTGATGTCAGGGGGTGTGGCCTAATACGCAAATGAGGTCCTGCTGGGCTTTCTCTACAAAGAGCCCTGTGTGAAACAATGGTGATGTCGGGGTGTGTGGCCTAATATGTAAATGAGTTCCAGCTGGGCTTTTCCTAGGGGAAAAAAAGCCCTGGATAGCGGAATTGTTTTTTTGTCTCCCACACCCAAATGCCAAGAGGTGCCCCTCTTCACTGTGACCGGCACTGGCAATTTTCAAGCAGAAATGCCAGCAGGGATGGGAGAGGACTAGAGTCCCTTCTTCTCGATAGCATCAGCGCATTGTGACCATGAGGACAAATGATCTCAAGTGCAAAATCTGTTGTTGCTGTTATTCCAGGGGAACAATATGCTATTCATGGACTTTGAAATAACTTCTTTGTGTGACCAGAAAGGGAAAAGGCGGGACAGCGGGGGTGGCAAGAGAGTGACTGAAATGCCTCATTCAGGTCCTTTAATCTCCGGGCTGGAGTGGATCTCCATAAATCGGGCTGAGATCCTTATCGGAACAGATTTGCCTGCTCTTCAGATGTAAGAGGGAAAAGCTGATTAACATCAAACGGTGCTGAGTGATGGGGGGAAGGCCTTCTCCGGAGGAAAGCATGTCAGCTTCTTTGTGGTATTTGAGAGCCTCAAAGGGACGGGAAGGGGGTGGGCAGAGTCCCCTTTTTTTGTTGGCAAAAGAGATTTCCTGGACTTTGCACCACCAGTCTGCAACGAGAGGCCTATTTTAACTCAGGAGCCCATGGGGAACTTCTCATGTGCAAACCCCGTTAATACAAACGGGAGCTCTGCAAGGGCCATCTTGCCCAGCGATCGCTCAAGGGCACTGTGGCGCTGGCTTAATGTTCTTAGGGACCAGCCCTGCTGGGTAAGTTTCAGAACTACCCTGATGCTCAGCCTTCCAGGCCACTGAACCTCACCAAACAAGGTCATAGAATCATAGAGTTGGAAGGGACCTCCAGGGTCATCTAGATCAACCCCCTGCACAATGCGGGAAACTCACAAACACCTCCCCCTAAATTCACAGGATCTTCATTGCTGTCAGAGGGCCATCTAGCCTCTGTTGAAAATCCTCCAAGGAAGGAGAGCCCACCACCTCCTGAGGAAGCCTGTTCCACTGAGGAACTGCTCTAACGGACGTTCTTCCTAATGTTGAGCCGGAAACTCTTTTGATTCAATTTCAACCAGTTGGTTCTGGTCCTACCTTCTGGGGCCACAGAAAACAATTCCACACCATCCTCTATCTGACAGCCCTTCAAGTACTTGAGGATGGTGATCCTATCACCTCTCAGCCGCCTCCTCTCCAGGCTAAACATCCCCAGCCCCTTCAACCTTTCCGCATAGGACTTGGTCTCCAGACCCCTCACCATCTGCGTCGCCCTCCTTTGGACCCTTCCTCAGACAAAGAAATTTCAAAGAGAAACTAGAGCACATGTAGGGCTTTTTTCCTGAGCAGGAACGCAGTTCCGGCTGGCTGGGTGTTAGGGGATGTGGCCTAATACATAAATGAGATCCTGCTGGGCTTTTTCTACAAAAAAGCCCTGTGTGATACAATGGTGACTGTCAAGGGGTGTGACCTAATATGCAGTTTCCTGTGTGAAACAATGGTGATTGTCAAAGGGTGTGACCTAATATGTGGATGAGTTCCTGCTGGGATTTTTCTGCAAAAAAGCCCTGTGCGAAACAATGGTGATTGTCAAGGGGTGTGACCTAATATGCAGATGAGTTCCTCCTAGGATTTTTCTGCAAAAAAGCCCTGTGCAAAACAATGGTGACTGTCAAGGGGTGTGACATAATATGCAGATGAGTTCCTCCTAGGATTTTTCTGCAAAAAAGCCCTGTGCAAAACAATGGTGACTGTCAAGGGGTGTGACATAATATGCAGATGAGTTCCTCCTAGGATTTTTCTGCAATAAAGCCCTGTGCAAAACAATGGTGACTGTCAAGGGGTGTGACCTAATATGCAGATGAGTTCCTGCTGGGATGTTTCTGCAAAAAAGCCCTGTGCGAAACAATGGTGACTGCCAAGGGGTGTGACCTAATATGCAGATGAGTTCCTCCTGGGATGTTTCTGCAAAAAAGCCCTGTGCGAAACAATGGTGACTGTCAAGGGGTGTGACCTAATATGCAGATGAGTTCCTGCTGGGATGTTTCTGCAAAAAAGCCCTGTGCGAAACAATGGTGACTGTCAAGGGGTGTGACCTAATATGCAGATGAGTTCCTCCTGGGATGTTTCTGCAAAAAAGCCCTGTGCGAAACAATGGTGACTGTCAAGGGATGTGACCTAATATGCAGATGAGTTCCTGCTGGGATGTTTCTGCAAAAAAGCCCTGTGCGAAACAATGGTGACTGTCAAGGGGTGTGACCTAATATGCAGATGAGTTCCTGCTGGGCTTTTTCCTATCGAAATAGCTCTGAGTACAAGATTGCTGAATTTGAGTTCATTTGCAAGTTCAGCACAATGTAATTGCCCAGGGCGCTGGCCTTCTGAGGGCACTGAATCGGGTGCCCCCCATATGACTCAATGACATTATCAGTGCAGGGGTGTGTGGGCCAGAAGTTGCCTCTGGTGCCAGACAGTGTAGGGCCAGCTGTGTGCTCCCTCTAGGGCTGAATAGGAACGCAGGACTTTTATATCACTACAGATGCTAACTTGTTTGCCCCCTAGCATTTCCCCTCTGCTCTGAAATACGCTGAGAACAAAGATCGAGACCAGTGGCGCCTTTAAGACCAACCAAGTTTTATTCCGTGTATAAGGGAGGGAGGTAAGTCTACTGCATACGGCCATTGTACTTTCCAGGTTAAAACGTACCTATAGCCAAAATGTTCCGCTTGCTAAAATAACAGCCACTTTAAAATTTCTCAGCGCTCAATGTTCTGGGTGTAAGCTTTCATGTGCAGGCGCCCTTAAAAGCACCACTGGACCCACACTTCCTTCTGCTGCTTCAGACCGACACGGCTGTCTCCCTTCAGCGGACGACGATGCCCGGAGCACCTTTGCATCCTTTACAAGCATTGTTCGCAACACCCCTCCCATCTTCCAGAGAGGATAGAAGGACTCAGATCTCAATTTCTGCTCTGCTGTGTCTGATGAAGAGAGCGTGGACTCTTAAAAATTTACAACAGGGGTGGCCAAACTGCAGCTCGAAGCACACACCACCCTGTCAGCTGCCTTGGGGAAGGCATTTCTCTCTTTAAATCACTTCTCTAAGCCAAGCCAGCTACCAGCTTGGAGAATGCATGTAAAGTTGCTTTCTTTCCACCTCTCCCTCCCCATCTATTTTCCTTCCTTCCTTCCTTCCTTCCTTCCTTCCTTCCTTCCTTCCTTCCTTCCTTGTGGCTCTTAAACGTCTGACATTCATGTCTTGTGGCTCTCAAACATCTGATGTTTATTCTATGTGTCTCTTACATTAAGCAAGTTTATTATTATTATTATTATTATTATTATTATTATTATTATTATTATTATTATATTTTAATTGGACCCCGCCCTCCCCGCCTGGGCAGGCTCAGGGCGGCTAACAACATTCAATAAGGCATTACATAAATACAATTATTAAAACAACATTAAAATTATACATAGTTAATACATCTTAAAACTAATCCAACATATATAATCTATAACTTATAACTTAACAGCATCAGAGATGTTCCGGGCGCTATATATCCATTTACATATTTAAATGATGGCAAGAATCATTAAGAGTCACTTTGTTGGATCCTCCGTTCGGCCATCCTCTGTCAGCCAAGTTTAGCCACCCCTGTTCTAGAGGCAGTGGGAGACAGCTTCACTTAGAACTGCATTTGATTAAGTTTACTAACAATCCTGAACTGTGATTTTAAATTTTGGTTCTTATGCTTTTTATGTTATGCATTTGTATCTAAGCTGTAAAGCACCTTGAGCTCCATAAGGAAAAAACATGGAGTGGTTAAAGCAGGAGTGTCAAACATGTGGCCCGGGGGCCGAATCAGGCCCCCAGAGGTCTCCTGTCACGCCCCTGAGCAACTGACTGTCATCAGCTTCCTTCTCCCTAACTCTTGCTTCCTTCGCATCACAGCTTGCTTTGCAAGGCTTGCTCAATAGCACAAGAGCTACAGAGCGAAGCCTCTATTTTCTCCATTGGCTGAGGCTCCTCCCTTGGGGAGGAAGGAGGGAAGGCAGAGCTTGTTTTTCCAGGCTTTCTCAACCGCGCAGCAGAGCTACTGAGCCAAGTCTCTCTGCCTTCCCCCTCCTGGTTTCCTGGGGAAGGAAGGGAGAAAGGAAAGAGCCAGAGCTTCCCTTGTCCAGTTCCCTGAATCCCATAGGAGAGATACAAAGAACACACCTTTAATACCAACAAGTCCTAACGTTTTAAGCATGTTTTAAGGGATTTTTTTTAAAAAAATTTAATTGTGTTTGTCTGTGTCCTTTATAAAGTTGATATCTCTGCTACCAAAACTTAAATAGGTGCACACATGGCCTGACCTGACATGGCCTGGCCCAACAAAGTCTCATTTACATCAGATCCGGCCCTTATAACAAATGAGTTTGACACCCCTGGGTTAAAGTGTCAGACATAGATCTGAGGAGCCCAGTTTTGAATCCCCCTCTGCCACAGAAGCTTGCTGGGTGATCTTGGGGCAGGCACAAGCTACCTCACAGGGTGGTTGTGATAAAATGTGAGGCTGAAAGCCCCTTTGGGTCTCTATCGGAGAGAAAGGTGGGATATAAACAAGGTGTACAAATAAGAACATCGTAAGTGTTTTAAATAAATAAATAAGGAGCAACTAGTAACAGCTAGGTGGCAAATGCATAGAAGAATCTCCTCAGGGGAGCTGACCAATCAGGGTCAAAGTTACCTCAGGGAGGAGGCGGGCCCTACAACTCTGAAAGAGCAGTCAGTAGCAGGAGAGTGGGCAGTTTGTCCCTGACTGACAGACCGCTTTGCCAATGGCTTATGAGGGAAACCGGGACCCCAAACAAAACAAACCGCTCGGGAGATATGGCAATGGCCCCCCATTACTCACCAGGGTCTTGTAGTCTATCTGCTGCCGGATGAGTTTGTCCTCGCTCAAAGAGTAGCGGGCTTCTCCCGTGATGGCATCGATGGGTCCCTTCTCCATCTGCTGCTTGATGGCACAGAACAGGGAGAAGAGGGGCTCGCCGGCACATTCCTGGGGGAGGCAAACGCAAGGAGATGTCACCCAAACACATTCCAAGATGGCACCTCCAGCCCTCCCCCATCTTTTTGGCCCACGTTCCGCCCACCTCCTGAAGGCGGCAATTCCATGCCAGCAAAAGCTACAATTCAGTATTCAGAATCTGTTCTGCAACCCTTCGCCCAGATTAGGGGTGGCCAAACTGTGGCTCGGAAGCCACATGTGGCTCTTTCACACATAATTTGTGGTTCTTGAAGCCCCCACTGCTGCAGCTTGGAATAGGCATTATCTCCGATTTGTGTCAAGAGAGCTATAAAAGACTCTTTGGGGTTAGAACCGTGCGGCGTTCCCCTGATCTCTTCGCTATGTTCAGGGACAGAGAAGCGGACGGAAGATCTCCCTTTGGATATCCCAAAATAGCCCTGATCTCAATCTGTCTCCAGCACTAAGTGGCGATTGTGGGTCCCTTGCCAAGCAGAGGACAGATGCAAGTTGAAACCAGATAGATCTAAATTAGCAGCGCTGGAGTTTAATTTTAGAAGACTGCGAGGTAGATGGAGCTTCATGCTCCAGCTCTCACTAGGAACAGGTTCTTTGCGAATCCGAGAAGGAGAAGTGGGCCAGACGCATGGGTCCTGGCTCAGTTGCAATATCATGCACAATTCAGTACAGAAGCAGTGCAGTTTGGTGTGGTGGTGAAGTGCGCGGACTCTTATCTGGGAGAACCGGGTTGGATTCCCCCACGCCTCCATTTGGCAGCTGCTGGAATGGCCCTGGGTCAGCCACAGCTCTCGCAGGAGTTGTCCTTGAAAGGGCAGCTGCTGTGAGAGCCCTCTCAGCCCCACCCACCCCACAGGGTGTCTGTTGTGGGAAAGAAAGATAAAGGAGATTGTGAGCCACCCTGAGACTCTGATTCAGAGAGAAGAAAAGGAAAGGTCCCCTGTGCAAGCACCAGTCGTTTCTGACTCTGGGGTGACGTTGCTTTCACAACGTTTTCACGGCAGACTTTTTACGGGGTGGTATAAATCTACAGTCTTCTTCTTCCTATACTCTGAATCTCAGAGACTCAGAGCGGCTCACAATCTCCTTTACCTTCCTCCCCCGCAACAGACACCCTGTGAGCTTCGGGACTCCTGCTACAGAGAAGCCGTGTTGGATCAGGCCAGTGGCCCATCCAGTCCAACACTCTGTGTCACATAAGAACATAAGAGAAGCCATGTTGGATCAGGCCAGTGGCCCATCCAGTCCAACACTCTGTGTCACATAAGAACATAAGAGAAGCCTTGTTGGATCAGGCCAGTGGCCCACCCAGTCCAACACTCTGTGTCACATAAGAACATAAGAGGAGCCTTGTTGGATCAGGCCAATGGCCCATCCAGTTCAACACTCTGTGTCACATAAGAACATAAGAGAAGCCATGTTTGATCAGGCCAGTGGCCCACCCAGTCCAACACTCTGTGTCACATAAGAACATAAGAGAAGCCTTGTTGGATCAGGCCAGTGGCCCATCCAGTCCAACACTCTGTGTCACATAAGAGAAGCCTTGTTGGATCAGGCCAATGGCCCATCGAGTTCAACACTCTGTGTCACATAAAAACATGAGAGAAGCCATGTTTGATCAGGCCAGTGGCTCATTCAGTCCAACACTCTGGGTCACATAAGAGAAGCCTTGTTGGATCAGGCCAGTGGCCCATCCAGTCCAACACTCTGTGTCACATAAGAACATAAAAGAAGCCATGTTGGATCAGACCAATGGCCCATCAAGTCCAACACTCTCTGTCACATAAGAACATAAGAGAAGCCATGTTAGATCAGGCCAATGGCTCATCCAGTCCAACAGTCTGTGTCACACGGTGGCCCAAAACCCAGGTGCCATCAGGAGGTCCATCAGTGGAGCCATGACTACTAGAAGCCCTCCCACAGTACCCCCCCCCCCCACCATAGCACCAAGAACACAGAGAATCACTGTCCCAGACAGAGAGTTCCAACAATACGTTGTGGCTAGTAGCCACTGATGGACCTCTGCTCCATATGTTTATCTTGAAGCTGGCTATGCTTGTAGCCACCACCACCTCCTGTTGCAGTGAATTCCACGTGTTAATCACCCTTTGGGTGAAGAAGGACTTCCTTTTATCCGTTCTAACCGACTGCTCAGCAAAGTTATTGAATGCCCGCGAGTTCTCATATTGTGAGAAAGGGAGAAAAGTACTTCTTTCTCTACCTTCTCTATCCCATGCATCATCTTGTAAACCTCGATCATGTCACCCCTCAGTTGACATTTCTCCCATCTCGATCTGCTTCTAAAGTCGGACAGGTTTCTGGCTCGGGTCCCCATCTCGTGTCTCACCCCAAATCTGCAAGCGCCGTTTCGGTTCTCTGCTCTGCAAATCCCTGCAAAGGAAAGCGCCGAAGCTCTCTGGCGGCATAGGAGCCGCAGCGGGCCCTCGCTTCCCCTCCGACACCTGCCTGCCACTTCATTAGCTTATCTCCCCGCAGCATATGGCTGCTCCCGTGGCCGCCTCTTGCCCTTATCGGCCAGCGTTTTCAGGCTCGAGGCGAGGGAGACAAGGAGGCGAGTGGGGGGAAATAAAATAGCCTATTATGAGAGCCGAGCTTTCAGCCACTCACCTTCCCCTGTCCTCCCACTTGCCGCTGGAAATGGGAATCTGATTGAGAAAACCACGAAAGTGACCTTCCAGGGCCCTTTAAAACTTTCCCCGCCGCGAGAGGTGGCGGATCATAGGAGGGGGCTGGCTCAGCCCCGGCAATAATGGGGTCTCTATTGAGTGCTCGTCACAGACCTGTGTGCCGCGGTAGTGCTTGCTTGAGCGTGCCAGGCTAAAGGCACTCTTTTTCTATTAAGCGGGTGACTTTCAAGGCAAGAGATGCAGGGCTTTCGGAGCAAGGGACATTCACAGGTTGTTTCCCATTACCTGCCTCTGCATAGCAACCCCGCCCTTCCTTGGTGGTCTCCCATCCAAGTGCCAACCAGGACCGACCCTGCTTCACTTCTGAGATCAGATGAGATCAGGATAGCCTGAGCTATCCAGGTCAGGGAAAGAGACTAAAAGGGGTGGTTTGCCATTACCTGCCTCTGCATAGCAACCCTGCCCTTCCTTGGTGGTCTCCCATCCAAGTGCCAACCAGGACTGACCCTGCTTAGCTTCCGAGATCAGATGAGATCAGGTCAAGGCAAGAGACTAATAGGGGTGGTTGGCCATTGCCTGCCTCTGCATAGCGACCCTGCCCTTCCTTGGTGGTCTCCCATCCAAGGCCAAACCAAGAATGACCCTGCTTAGCTTCTGAGATCGGATGAGAACAGGATAGCCTGAGCTATCCAGGTCAAGGCAAGAGATTAACATAGGTTGTTTCCCATTACCTGCCTCTGCATAGCGACCCTGCCCTTCCTTGGTGGTCTCCCATCCAAGACCCAACCAGGAATGACCTTGCTTAGCTCCTGAGATCAGATGAGATCAGGCTAGCCTGAGCTATCCAGGCCAAGGTATAAGATTAACAGAGGTTGTTTTCCATTACCTGCCTCTGCATAGCAACCCTGCCCTTCCTTGGTGGTCTCCCATCCAAGTGCCAACCAGGACCGACCCTGCTTAGCTTCCGAGATCAGATGAGATCAGGTCAAGGCAAGTGACTAACAGGGGTGGTTGGCCATTGCCTGCCTCTGCATAGCAACCCTGCCGTTCCTTGGTGGTCTCCCATCCAAGTGCCAACCAGGACCGACTCTGCTTAGCTTCCGAGATCGGATGAGATCAGGTCAAGGCAAGAGACTAACAGGGGTGGTTGGCCATTGCCTGCCTCTGCATAGCGACCCTGCCCTTCCTTGGTGGTCTCCCATCCAAGACCCAACCAGGAATGACCCTGCTTAGCTTCTGAGATCAGATGAGATCAGGCTAGCCTGAGCTATCCAGGTCAAGGCAAGAAATTAACATAGGTTGTTTCCCATTGCCTGCCTCTGCATAGCGACCCTGCCCTTCCTTGGTGGTCTCCCATCCAAGACCCAACCAGGAATGACCTTGCTTAGCTTCTGAGATCAGATGAGATCAGGCTAGCCTGAGCTATCCAGGTCAAGGTATAAGATTAACAGAGGTTGTTTCCCATTACCTGCCTCTGCAGTAGTGGTGCCAGTTTGGTGTAGTGGTTAAGTGTGCGGACTCTTATCTGGGAGAACCGGGTTTGATTCCCCACTCCTCCACTTGCACCTGCTAGCATGGCCTTGGGTCAGCCATAGCTCTGGCAGAGGTTGTCCTTGAAAGGGCAGCTGCAGTGAGAGCCCTCTCCAGCCCCACCCACCTCACAGGGTGTCTGTTGTGGGGGAGGAAGGTAAAGGAGAGTGTGAGCCGCTCTGAGACTCTTCGGAGTGGAGGGCGGGATATAAATCCAATATCTTCTTCATCTTCTGCATAGCAACCTTGCCCTTCCTTGGTGGTCTCCCATCCAAGTGCCAACCAGGACCGACCCTGCTTAGCTTCCGAGATTGGATGAGATCAGGTCAAGGCAAGAGACTAACAGGGGTGGTTGGCCATTGCCTGCCTCTGCATAGCGACCCTGCCCTTCCTCGGTGGTCTCCCATGCAAGGCCCAACCAGGACCGACCCTGCTTAGCTTCTGAGATCAGATGAGATCAGGCTAGCTTGATCTATCCAGGTCAAGGCAAGAAACTAACAGGGGTGGTTGGCCATTGCCTGCCTCTGCATAGCGACCCTGCCCTTCCTTGGTGGTCTCCCATTCAAAGCCCAACCAAGACCGACCCTGCTTAGCTTCTGAGATTGGATGAGATAGCCTGAGCCAGGGGTGGCCAAACTTGCTTAACCTAAGAGCCACCCAGAATAAATGTCAGATGTTTGAGAGCCACAAGATAGGAACAAATATCACACACACATGTCTTTATGAAAACTCTTAACACTTTCTTTGCATAGAAAGATAAAATATATACATATGCACTATATAACACAACCGTATTAGGAGACATTTTAAAGAGCAGAAGCTGGGAATAACAGTCCCCATAAGACCAGCATAGGGAAGACTTGAGAGAAAGTCTGCATTAAGTTCCTCCTTGACCTCCGGGAGTTGCATAATATGTGTGAAAGAGCCTCACGTGGCTCCTGAGCCAGTTTTGGCCACCCCTGGCCTGAGCTATCCAGGTCAAGGCAAGAGACTAACAGGGGTGGTTGGCCAAAGCCTGCCTCTGCAGAGCGACTCTGGACTTTCTCGGTGGTCTCCCATCCAAGTGCTAACCAGGGCCGACCCTGCTTAGCTTTTGAGATCTGATGAGACTGGGCTAATGTGAGCCATCCAGGTCAAGTCAAGAGGCATTCAGATGTGGTTTGACATGACAGAGGTTTACAAGATTATGCAGAGGATAGAGAAGGTAGAGGAAGAAGTACTTTGCTCCCTGTCTTACAATACAAGAACTCGTGGACACGCCATGAAATTGCTGAGCAGTCGGGTTAGAACGGATAAAAGGAAGTGCTCCTTCACCCAAAGGGTGGTTAACACGTGGAATTCACTGCCACAGGAGGTGGCGGCGGCTACAAGCATAGACGGCTTCAAGAGGGGATTGGATAAGCATATGGAGCAGAGGTCCACCAGTGGCTATTAGCCACAGAGTATTGTTGGAACTCTCTGGGTGTTTTTACATTCAGTCTGATCCAGAGTTTTAGAGTCTTCAAATCGCCTGCCACCGTTCCGCTTTAACTATTTTCCTTTTACGTTGGTGGATTTGCTCTGCTCATTTTGCGTAGCCGAACTTCTATATATCCTGCTGAAAGCGTTTCAATTTGGGGGTGGGGGGTTTCTCTGATCAGAGGGGCAGCCGGAATACCAGTGCTTAGTTAAATGTATACGATTGCTTGGAAATCGTATCAACACTGCAAAAACAATACACATTTAAATTACAAGATGAGGCAAGCAAAGATATATCAAAATTTCAAGTGCTGCCAGTTCTCATGCAAATGACTGCACCTTGTGGCTTTAGGAGGAGTCTTTTAAAATGCATGAAAATTTCTACAATACAAGTTTGAAACACCTGTAGAGAAATGGCCGGATCAAAGCTAGTTTTGAGAAAAATGTTGCAGCGGCAGCACCAGAACGCATCTCACTGAAACAAATGTAGATACTTTGGGCAGCAACGATGCAAAACAGTTGTGAGAACATTAGGCAATGTAAAAAGTGAGTTTCCAATGCGGTGATAGAGAGTCACAAACTGACAGTGTAAAAACACCCTCTGTCTGGGGCAGTGATGCTCTGTATTCTGGGTGCTTCGGGGCGGCACAGTGGGAGGGCTTCTAGTGTCCTGGCAACACTGATGGACCTCCTGATGGCGCCTGGGTTTTTTGGCCATTGTGTGTCACAGAGTGTTGGACTGGAGGGGCCACTGGCCTGATCCAACATGGCTTCTCTTATGTTCTTATGTTACACAGAGTGTTGGACTGGAGGGGCCATTGGCCTGATCCAACATGGCTTCTGTTACGTTCTTATGTGACACAGAGTGTTGGACTGGATGGGCCACTGGCCTGATCCAACATGGCTTCTCTTATGTGACACAGAGTGTTGGACTGGATGGGCCACTGGCCTGATCCAACACGGCTTCTCTTGGGTTCTTATGGAGATAGATCAAGATGGGTCGCCACGTTAGACTGCCTATAGCAGCAGAAAAAAGCAAGAGTCCAGGAGCGCCTTAAAATCTAACGAAATTTGTGGCAGGGGAGGAGCTCTTGTGAAGAAGAAGAAGAAGATGAAGACTGCAGATTTATGCCTCACCCTTCTCTCTGAATCAGAGACTCAGAGCGGCTCACAATCTCCTTTCCCTTCCTCCCTCACAACAGACACCCTGTGAGGCAGGTGGGGCTGAGAGAGTTCTCCCAGAAGCTACCCTTTCAAGGACAGAGCGGCCTACAATCTCCTTTACCTTCCTCCCCCACAACAGACACCCTGTGATGTGGGTTGGGCTAAGAGGGCTCTCCCAGCAGCTGCCCTTTCAAGGACAAGCTCTGCCAGAGCTATGGCTGACCCAAGGCCATTCCAGCAGCTGCAAGTGGAGGAGTGGGGAATCAAACCCAGTTCTCCCAGATAAGAGAGCTATGGCTGACCCAAGGCCATTCCAGCAGCTGCAAGTGGAGGAGTGGGGAATCAAACCCGGTTCTCCCAGATAAGAGAGCTCTGGCTGACCCAAGGCCATTCCAGCAGCTGCAAGTGGAGGAGTGGGGAATCAAACCCGGTTCTTCTAGATAAGAGAGCTCTGGCTGACCCAAGGCCATTCCAGCAGCTGCAAGTGGAGGAGTGGGGAATCAAACCCGGTTCTCCCAGATAAGAGAGCTCTGGCTGACCCAAGGCCATTCCAGCAGGTGCAAGTGGAGGAGTGGGGAATCAAACCCGGTTCTCCCAGATAAGAGAGCTCTGGCTGACCCAAGGCCATTCCAGCAGCTGCAAGTGGAGGAGTGGGGAATCAAACCCGGTTCTCCCAGATAAGAGTCCGCACACTTAACCACTATACCAAACTGGCTCTTAAAGCAATCCAAATCCATACGAGAACAACAGCGCTCTTTACGGAGAGCGAGAGAGTGAAAGAGCAAGCGTGCATACATGATTGGTACGAGGCGCCCACCGCGAAGGGAGTGATCTTACCTTGAGGAATTTGTAGAGCAAGAAGGTAAACCAATTGGTCAGCATCTTTTCTGCGACGGATTCTGTCCTGGAAAGGCAGTGAAAGGGAGAGAAAGGCATTGATGCAGGTCGTAAGGAAAGGAAAGTCTGGTCGCTTATTGTCGTTCACAGGCCTTGAATTCAGCAGGAGCTCACAGGAGCACAGCTTCTGAACTTTTCTGATGCCCCCACTCCTCACCTATCTACTTTGTCCATTGAATAGTAGGTGTAGCTGCATAACAATCCCTGGATTAGGAGAGCGGGCAGCCAGCCAGCCATCAGGAGCTTTGCCACACCCCCAGCAGCCCTCATTAAGCCCTGGAGAAGCCCATGCCACCCTTTTTCCGCTTCTTATGTGATTTGGGGCAGTGGGTGGCTTGCTGGCCTTTTAACTGGGGGGAGGGGTTGGCCAAGGAGAGCCCCAGGTGAGCGAGGCCTGCTTGGGCTGGGTGGATCTCTAGCCACCCCAAGCAGGCCTCGCTTGCCCGGGGCTCTCCTTTCTTGCATCGGATTGCTTTTGGCAGGGAGGGTGGGAGCAGCATATGCTAAAAAGTTATGCTAATGAGTTCCACCACCTATTTTTCTACAAAACGACCCCTGATTGTACGCCCTTCTTGAAGAGCATTTATGGAGGAGAAAAGGACTGCATGCCTGGATGTTGCTAGGCGCACTTACGAAAGTCAGCCACAAGTAACACACGTTTCAAGGTCCAGTGAGAGATCTCGCAGGGTCTTTAAGATGTAAATTTAATGTGATTTGAAGGGGGAGAAAGGGGGGTGGGTGGAACTCTTTCCCTATGCCAGGGGTGGCCAATGGTAGCTCTCCAGATGTTTTTTGCCTACAACTCCCATCAACCCCAGCCATTGGCCATGCTGGCTGGGGCTGCTGGGAGTTGTAGGCAAAAACATCTGGAGAGCTACCGTTGGCCACCCCTGCCCTATGCAATGCAGTTTTGCTTAGAAACTCCCACGCTAGGCTTGCCGAACTCCAGTTTGGGCCTGAAGAACTCCCAGAATGAGAACCAATTTCCAGACTACTGAGATCACGTATGCTGAAAAAAAAGGCCATTTTGGATTGTGGGCTCCATGGCAAGGGTGTCAAACATACAGCCCCAAAGCCCAATGAGGGCCCTGGAGGGCTCCTTCTAGACCCCCGAGCAACTGGCTGTCGTCTGCTTCCTTCTCCCTCTCTCTTGCTTCCTTCCTCCCTCATCACAGCTTGCTTTGCCCGGCTCGCTCTATCGCAATGGAGCCACAGAGCAAAGCCTCTGTTTTCTCCATTGGCTGAGGCTCCTTCCCTTGGGGAGGAAGTGGGGGGAGGAGAAATAGCTTGCTATGCCAGCTTCTCTGTCACACAGCAGAGCTACTGAGCCAAGCCTCTCTCTCTTCTATTGGCTCCTCCCCCTCCTGGTCCCCTGGGGAAGGAAGGAAAGAGCCGGAGCTTCCTTTGCCCAGTTCCCTGGATCACACAGGAGAGATACAAAGAAAGCACCTTTAAGACCAACGAGTGCTAGTGTTTTAAGCGTGTTTTATTTCAAGTTTAAAAATAAAATCTTTAACGGTGTTTGTGTCCTTTATATAGTTTATATCTCCTCTACTTGGCACTACGTTTTATGTCACACACAGCCCGGCCCAAGAAGGTCTCGTTTATGTCAGATCTGGCCCTCATAACAAATGAGTTTGACACCCCTGCTCTATGGTATCATTCCATGCTGATGCCCCTGTCCTCAACAAACGGGAGGTTTCCATTCTCTAAGAATTTCCCAACCTGACACTGGCAACAGTAGCAGAAACACAGGCAACTGGTTTTTTAGCTGTCCTTGTAGGCACAAAGATCAATGTTTACAAAGCGGTTGTGATGACAACCCTCATCTACGGCTCCGAATCGTGGGTCTTATACCGTCATCACCTGCGACTCCTTGAGCGCTTTCATCAGCGCTGCCTTCGCACCATCCTCAACATCCACTGGAGTGACTTTGTGACCAACACTGAAGTCCTCAAGCGGGCGGAGGTTACCAGCATTGAGGCACTGCTGCTGAAGACGCAGCTGCGCTGGGCAGGGCATATTTCTAGGATGGAAAACCACCGCCTTCCCAAGATTGCCCTGTATGGCGAACTTTCTACCGGCCATCGAAATAGAGGGGCACCAAAGAAAAGGTACAAGGACTCCTTGAAGAAATCCCTTGCCATCTGTCGCATCAACCATCACCAGTGGTCTGACCTAGCCTCAGATCGCAAAGCATGGAGGCACACCATCCACCAGGCTCTCTCTTCCTTTGAGAACACACGCATAGCTGGTCTTGAGGACAAAAGGAGACTGAGGAAGAATCGCACTGCTACAGCACCAACCCCAAACCAGACTTTTCCCTGCAGCCACTGTGGCCGGAC
Organism: Heteronotia binoei; assembly: GCF_032191835.1. Taxonomy (NCBI): domain Eukaryota; kingdom Metazoa; phylum Chordata; class Lepidosauria; order Squamata; family Gekkonidae; genus Heteronotia; species Heteronotia binoei. The sequence continues at coordinate 122,133,395 of NC_083230.1, forward strand.
CTGCCTGTTCCGCATTGGTCTTGTCAGCCACCAGCAAGCCTGCAGCAGACGTGGTCTACTGCACCTTTCTTAAATCTTCGTTCGCGAAGTCAAGCCGAGAGAGAGAGAGTTATACGGAGCCTTTCAACTGTGGCCTCAATCCAACTATTTATCTATTGCACCCTCTGCCTTTCCTCCAAGGAGTTCATTAGACCTATGTCATTCTCCCTTCCCCATTTTACCCTCACAACAGCCCTGAGAGGTAGGCGAAACTGAAAGAGGGCAATCCATAAGGTTAACAGCTCTGGGATGGGAAATACTGGAGTTTTTCAGGTGGAGCCTGGGGGTGAAGGGTGCAGAGAGGGACTGCGACAGGGTAGCAGCAGGTAGCAGTGCGTGTGAACAAGAGCTTGGGGGTGTGGGTGGATCGTAAGTTAAATATAAGCAGTGTGATGCAGCGACAAAAAAGGCTAATGCGATATTGAGGTGTATCAACAGAGGCATAGCATCCAAATCACAAGATGGCATAATCCCGCTGTACACTGCCACACCTGGGGTCTTGCATGCAGTTCTGGAGGCCTCACTTCAAGAAGGATGTGGACAGAATGGAGCGGGGGGCAGAGGAGAGTGACGGGGATGATTAGGGGCTCGGAGACCCTGAAGTCCCATGAAGAAAGGCTGAGGGACTTGACATGGTTCAGTCTGGAGAAGAGGAGGTAGAGGGGACACCAGAACAAGCCTAGTGGAAATCAGTCTTGGTGTTTTTAATAATAATAATAATAATAATAATAATAATAATAATAATAATAATAATAATAATAATAATAATAATAATAATAATAATAATAATAATAGATTTTATTTATATCCCGCCCTCCCCGCCTACGCGGCTCAGGGCGGCTCACAACATTCCATACATTAACATAACAAGGTAAAAATTTAAATTTAACAATTAAAAAATTTAAACATATAAAAACCAGTTAATTGAGTTAAAATACATAATTTAAGTTACATTAAATGTATCTGGCAGCAATAAAACTGTTCTGGCGCTGGTTCTGCCAGTTTTTAGAAGAAGACTGCAGATTTATACCCCACCCTTCTCTCTGAATCAGAGACTCGGAGCGGCTTACAATATCCTATACCAGGGGTGGCCAAACTGTGGCTTGGGAGCCACATGTGACTCACACATATTGTGTGGCTCTTGAAGCCCCCAGCACCCCATCAGTCAACTTGGAGAAGGCATTTGTCTCTTTAAATCCTTTCTCCAAGCAAAGCCAGCAGAATTGGGGGGCTTGGAGAACACATTTAAAGTTAAGTTTGCTTTCTTTCCACCTCCACCTCCCTCCCTATCTTCTTTCCTTCTTCCCTCTCTGCTTCTCACATTCATGTCTTGCAGCTCTCAAACATCTGACGTTTATTTATTGTGGCTCTGTCATGATCCTGGGCCTAGTGAGGCCTACAGGCTCCAGAGAAGCCTGCTTAGGAGTTACTGAGAAAAGCCTACATCTCCCAGGATCCCCTCTGTCCCTCTGATTGGGTAGTGAGGGTTTTGGAGGGAAACAGGCCCAGAGAGGGGTGGGGCTTGGGAAGAGGCCAAGCCCAGGAAGTGTGTGTTCTTTTCCTAGGAGGCAGAGCTGAGGAAGAGCTGCTGCCTGGGAGAAACCCTTGCCCTGTAAGGTAGGGTGAGTAGGCCCAGGTCTGACTGAGACAGTTAGGGACAGTAAGTTTAGACGCGTCAGGGCATTTGGTTATTTTTCCCTTCATCCCTTTTCCTGTTTTATGCACCTTGCTTGTTATATTGCATTGACCTTTTAATAAGCCTTTCCCCCCCAGTTGTTAACTCTGCCTGGTCCTCAAGCCCATTATTTGGCCTAATCTAAGGGAGGCTTGGGAGGGTACTCTGGGCCTTCTCAAGGGAGACCCTTAACTAGGGGTCCCAATCCCCCCGCTTTAGCGGGAGACTTCTGGGTTCCCAGCTTAATCTCCCGGTCTTCAAAAATTGAGAACCGGGGGGGTGGAGGGGGGGAGAACATACCTATAGAGCTCCTGAGCAGTTTGTAAAATCCCTGTCCCTTTAAGGCTGGGCAGGAAGGAGGAAACAGGAAGGGCTTCGGAGAACGGCCCCTCCCTTCTTTGCTTTCATTTTCACAGCAGGCACAGTTCTCCGGAAGAAGACCAAGTAAGTATTTGTGTGTGTGTGTGTGTGTGTGTGAGAGAGAGAGGGAGGGGGCAGGGAGGGGGATTCCCTGGTTTGGAGGCCCTCCCCCCCTTTAGAAAGCGTGGGGGGGGGAGGGAAATGTCTACTGGGCACTCTATTATTCCCTATGGAGAATGATTCCCATAGGGAATAATAGGGAATTGATCCGTGGGTATTGGGGGCTCTGGGGGGGCTATTTTTTGAGGTAGAGGCACCAGATTTTTAGTATAGCATCTAGTGCCTCTCCCCAAAATACCCCCCAAGTTTCAAAACGATTGGACCAGAGGGTCCAATTCTATGAGCCCCAAAAGATGGTGCCCCTATCCTTAATTATTTCCTATGGAAGAAAGGCATTTAAAAAGGTGAGCTGTCCCTTTAAATGTGATGGCCAGAACTCCCTTGGAGTTCAATTATGCTTGTCACACCCTTGTTCCTGGCTCCACCCCCAGTGTCTCCTGGCTCCACCCCCAAAGTCTCCTGGCTCCGCCCCCAAAGTCCCCAGATTTTTCTTTAATTGGACTTGGCAACCCTACCCTTAACCCAGAGTGGTGGCAGCAATTGGTAAGACCCCCCCTGAGTCGGGACAGGCTCTTAGCTTGAGCCAGAATCTGGACTTCCTGAAGTGGGATCCCAACGGGTGCCGAATCAACCATGAGATACTGAAAACTACTTTGCCAAATGGTCCTGCGTCAAAGAGAAATAAACAAGAGACAAATGGGGAATGAAAAGAGAAACAAAAAGGGAGGGAGGGAGGGAGGAAGATGGGGAGGGAGAGAGGATGGAATAGGGTTGTCAAGTCCAATTTCAGAAGTATCTGGGAACTTTGGGGGTGGAGCCAAGATCAAGGCTGTGACAAGCATAGTTGAACTCGAAGGGAGTTCTGGCCATCACATTTAAAGGGACGGCACACCTTTTCAATGCCTTCCTTCCATAGGAAATATTGAAGGATAGGGGCACCATTTTTGCGGCTCATAGAATTGGACCCCCTGGTGCAATCGTTTTGAAACTTGGAGGATATTTTGAGGAGAGGCGCTAGATGCTGTACTGAAAATTTGGTGAATAACAGAGTTCCCAGCAGACATTTCCCTCCCCTCCCCCCGCTTTCTGACGACCCTGAAGCGGGGGGGGGCTCCAAACCGGGGGATCCCCTGCCCCCACCTGGGGATTGGCAACCCTAGGATGGAAGATAAGGAGGAAGAAGGGAAGGATGGGAGGAAGAAGAGAAGGAAGGAAGATCGGGAGGAAGAAGGAAAGGATGGAAGGAAAAGAGGGAGGAAGGATGGAAGGAAAAATTAACTTCAGGTGGTGATGGACGAGGAAGAATGTAGAATAAATACAATTAACAAAGCATCAGAAGAGAAAGAGTGATTCTGACTGAGTAGAAGTCCCCTCCCCGTACCCAGGAAACCAGCGGTTGGAGTTTCACCAGCAAGGTGGTAATCTTAGATTTATAGCAGCGGGGAGTTACTTTGCAGAGAAGAAAGCCGACTAAAAGGGGAATCTGATTTGCGTTCCCAGGCTCCCTGCTTAGCAGCCCCGACGCAGCCAGACAGCTACAATTACTTGCATTTTATTGATTCTCTGCTGCGGGCTTTGTGCCTCGAACAATACTCCCAGGCAGATGGCACAGAGAACTCCTTTCCTTCGGTGCGGCTCTGCCAAAGGAGGCTTTAAGGAAAGTCCTGACTCCCGCGCTCTCTCACATAAATCTTGAGTCATCGCTCTGAAGACGGAGGGGAAGATTCTGGCTTTTACACCCATGCAAATCCCAAATAAATCCTGGGACTCCGCTGGGACTCGTGAAGCTTCAGATTGACATTTTCAGCATCTAGATTTTATCGGGGCAAAGGGAACCTGCAGCGGTGGTGCAGTGTATTACATTGTTCAGGTTAAAGCAAGTGGTGTGTAGTGCCTGGAAAGCCGCTGCCAGCCTGAGTAGGCAATACAGACTCCGAGGGAGCAGTGGTGTGATTCAGTATAAGGTAAAGTCTCCACTTTGAATGCAGAAGAAGGAGAAGAAGCTGAAGGGAGAAGTAGGAGAAGAAGAAAGAAGAAGGAGACTGCAGATTTATATCCAGCCCTTCTCTCTGAATCAGAGTCTCGGAGTGGCTTGCAATCTCCTTCATCTTCTTTCCCCCACAACAGACACCCCGTGAGGCAGAGAGAGTTCTGACAGAAGCTGCCCTTTCAAGGACAGCTCTGCGAGAGCTATGGCTCACCCAAGGCCATTTCCAGCAGCTGCGAGTGGAGGAGTAGGGAATCAAACCCGGTTCTCCCAGATAAGAGTCTGCGCACTTCATCACTGCACCAGACTGGTCCCAGGTTTGACTCTAGCATCTCCAACAGGGATCAGCGTGAAAGTGATGAGAAGAACCTCAGCCTAAGACCCTGGAAAGCTGGTGCCAGTAGCAGGTAATGAGAAACCCCTTGGCTTGAGACTGTAGAGAACCTACTGCCAGCAGGGGTGTCGAACTCTTTTGTTATGAGGGCCGATCTGACATAAATGAGACCTTGTTGGGCCATGTCAGGCCAGCCCATATGTGTACCTATTTAAGATTAGACAGCAGAAATATAAACTTTATAAAGGGCACAGACAAACACAATTAAATATATATATATATTAAAACTTGCTTGAAACATTAGTACTCGTTGGTCTTAAAGGTGATTTCTTTCTATTTCTCCCATGGGATCCAAGGAACTGGGCAAAGGAAGCTCTGGCTCTTTCCTTCCTTCCCGGGGGACTGAGGAGGAGGAGCCTCAGCCAATAGAAGGGAGGCTTGGCTCAGTAGCTCTGCTGTGTGATTGAGAGATGCTGGCAAAGCAAGCTCTGCCTCTCCCCTTCCTCCCCAAGGGAGGAGCCTCAGCCAACAGAAGGGAGGCTTGGCTCAGTAGTTCTGCTGCGCAATTGAGAGAGCCTGGAAAAACAAGCTCTGCCTCTCCCCCTTCCTCAGCCAATGGAGAAAATAGAGGTTTTGCTCTATAGCTGTTGTGCAATTCAGCAAGCCTTGCAAAGCAAGCTGTGATGTAGAAGGAAGCAAGAGAGAAGGAGAAGGAAGCAGGTGACAGCCAGTTGGCTGGGGGCCTGATAGGAGCCCTCCGACGGCCTGATTCGGCCCCCAGACTGCATGTTTGACACCCCTGAAAAACAATACTGACCTTGATGGGCCAAGGGTCCGACTCTATAGAAGGCAGATTCCTACATTCCTATGTTGAATTCTAGGACCAAATCCCATCCCACTGGACCTGGAGATCACGCCTGTTGCTACAGATATCAAGCAGTACCTTCTTCCAGCAGTGGGGAACCTGTTGGGTTTTGGCAACTTCACTTCCTGGATTCAGGAGTTAACTATTTGTTTATGCATGCTGATAATCAGGGCTCTTTTTCTAGCAGGAGCTCCTCTGCCTATTAGGCCACACACCCCTGATGTAGCCAATCCTCCTGGAGCTTACAGCAGGCCCTGTACGAAGAGCCCTGTAAGGAATTCTAGCAGGACCTCCTTTGCCTATTAGGCCACACCCCCTCAATGTAGCCAATCCTCCTGGAGCTCTCATCAGGCCCTGTACGAAGAGCCCTGTAAGGAATTCTAGCAGGACCTCCTTTGCCTATTAGGCCACACACCCCTGATGCAGCCAATCCTCCTGGAGCTTACAGTAGGCCCTGTACGAAGAGCCCTATAAGGAATTCTAGCAGGACTTCCTTTGCCTATTATGCCACACACCCCTGATGCAGCCAATCCTCCTGGAGCTCACAGTAGGCCCTGTACGAAGAGCCCTGTAAGGAATTCTAGCAGGACCTCCTCTGCATATTAGGCCACACACCCCTGATGTAGCCAATCCTCCTGGAGCTTACAGTAGGCCCTGCACTAAGAGCCCTGTATTATGCAGAGGAGCTGCTGCTAGAAAAAGAGCCCGTGATACTTAGCCAGTCAGTGGTAGGGCCAATGAGCTAGTCTGCATGTACTTACCGTGCTGGTAAATTCTAATTGGGTAATCAATACATTGGGGATGGACTAGGGAAAAAGCACTGGGTTTCAGCTTACGGTCCTTCGTTTAAGTCTCTAGTCTTCCTCACCAGTTGCTGTTTGGATCTCAGAGAGCCAACATGTAGTTAGAGAAGACAGATAGGATGATGATGATGATATTGGAGTTATATCCCGCCCTATACTCTGAATCTCAGAGTCTCAGAGCGCCTTTATCTTCTTCCCCCACAACAGAAACCCTATGAGGTAGGTGGGGCTGAGAGAGCTCTCCCAGAAGCTGCCCTTTCAAGGACAACTCTGTGCGAGCTGTGGCTGACCCAAGGCCATTCCAGCAGGTGCATGTGGAGGAGTGGGGAATCAAACCTGGTTCTCCCAGATAAGAGTCCGCGCACTTAACCACGATACCAAACAGGCTCCAAACAGTTTGCTAAATCCTTGTTTTGTAGAATAAGTAAAGATAAATAAAGATTACTTTGTTAAAGCTAAATGCGTGTGCCTGGCTGTTTTGTGGTTTAATCTGCATAGCTCTGCTAACAGAACCCTAACAGAATCCTACCCAAAATTATGTCCCTCCCAGCTACCTCTATTCGCTGGAACTTCCTGCACACCGTAGAGCCTTCACACTGGCCTGACTTCACACGTTACCTTCTGCAGAACCGAAAGGGAGATATGCATGTATTCCCTACGAAGCACAACTCTGTCCTTGTCGATCTGGCTCAACAGGGACATGTCCTTTTAAACTGTCGCTTTTATCGGAACATTTGGTCGTCGTATATCACTCCAATTTTGTCTAAGTACCTAGGCAGATCTAACTACATCAGGTGTGTGTGGCCTAAGAGGCAAAGGAGGTCCTGCTTTTTTTTTAAAAAAAAAGCCCTAAATGAGACTACTTCAAAGGTGGCAAGGTTTTGTGCCGCAGCGCATACAATTAGGTAAAAAGAGATGGTGTTGTTATAACATTACACTTGTGTATTTTACGTATTTTATAGTCTTATGTATGGCACATCTGTATTTATTGTAATTAATTTTATCTGGAAATTATTTAGATGTGACTTTTGAAATAGGTGATCTTTGATCGTAATAAATGACTTGGATTGGAAGAAGCAGGGGGGGTTGAGCACGGACGCACAGGAATGCAGTTCTGGCTGGCTTGATGTTAGGGGGTGTGGCCTAATATGCACATAAGTTCCTGCTGGGCTTTTTCTACAAAAAAAGCCCTGTGTGAAACAATGATGATGTCAGGAGGTGTGGTCTAATATGCAATGAGTTCCTACTGGGCTTTTTCTACCCAAAAAGGCCTGTGTGAATCAGTGGTGATGTCAGGGGGTGTGACCTAATATGCAAACGCATTCCTGCTGGGCTTTTTCTTCAAAAAAGGCCTGCGTGAAACAATGGTGACATCAGGGGGTGTGGCCTAATATGCAAATAAGTTCCTGTTAGGCTCTTTCTACAGAAACGTCCTGTGTGAAACAGTGGTGACGTCACGGGTGTGGCCTACTATGCAAATGAGTTCCTCCTGGGCATTCTCTAAAAAAAAAGGCCAGTGTGAAACAGTGGTGCCATCAGGGGTGTGGCCTAATATGCAAATGAGTTCCTGCTGGGCTTTTTCTACTTAAAAAGGCCTGTGTGAGACAGTGGTGACATCAGGGGGAGTAGCCTAATATGCAAATGAGTTCCTGCTGGGCTTTTTCTACCCAAAAAGGCCTGTGTGAAACAGTGGTGCCATCAGGGGGTGTGGCCTAATATGCAAACACGTTCCTGCTGGGCTTTTTCTTCAAAAAAAGGCCTGCGTGAAACAATGGTGACATCAGGGGGTGTGGCCTAATATGCAAATAAGTTCCTGTTAGGCTCTTTCTACAGAAACGTCCTGTGTGAAACAGTGGTGACGTCACGGGTGTGGCCTACTATGCAAGTGAGTTCCTCCTGGGCATTCTCTAAAAAAAAGGCCAGTGTGAAACAGTGGTGCCATTGGGGGTGTGGCCTAATATGCAAATGAGTTCCTGCTGGGCTTTTTCTACCCAAAAAGGCCTGTGTGAAACAGTGGTGCCATCAGGGGGTGTGGCCTAATATGCAAACACGTTCCTGCTGGGCTTTTTCTACCAAAAAAAGGCCTGTGTGAAACAGTGGTGCCATCAGGGGGTGTGGCCTAATATGCAAATGAGTTCTTGCTAGACTCTTTCTACAGAAACGTCCCGTGTGAAGCAGTGGTGACGTCAGGGGTGTGGCCTACTATGCAAATGACCCCCCTGCCGGCCTTTTCCTCCACCTCAAGCCCTGGGGAGAAGTACCTTCTGAGCAGCAGCTTGGGGTGGTTCTTGCTCTCCAGGTTCTTGTCGATGAGGTCGGCCAGCAGCTGCTTGAGGACGTCGGTGGCGTATTCCAGCTTGCTCTGCAGCACGGTCATGATGAGGGAGGCCACGTTGCCCCGGTCCCGCATGGAGAAGCTGCGCTGGGACTCCAGGGTGCGGATGAAGGATAAGAGGAAGACCTTGTTGTTGATGAGCTGGGCAAAGAGCTTCAGGCCTTTCTCCACGCGCTCCTGCCGGTACCCGGGGACCTGCCGGAAGCACACACACACACACAGAGCGAGTGCCGGTGGCCCAGCCTGCAAGCGACAGCCCTGCAAAGACCTCTGGACGTCTGAAAGACCAACCGTTCCCCACCATCACGTGTGCTGCGTCAGCTACGGCTGTCACTTCTGGGTTGGGAGATACCTGGAGTTTTTAGGGGTGGAGCGTGAGGAGGGCGGGGATAGGGGAGGGCGGGGCTTCAATGGTGTATGAGGCCATCGAGCAGGGGTGTCAAACTCATCTGTTATGAAGGCCGGATCTGAAATAAATGAGACCTTGTCGGGCCAGGCCATGTGCGTACCTATTTAAGATCAGGTAGCAGAGTTATAGAGAGCCCCGTGACGCAGAGGGGTAAAGCTGCAGTGCCGCAGCCGGAGCCCTCTGCTCACGACCTGAGTTCGATCCCAGCGGAAGCTGGTTCAGGTAGCCGGCTGCAGGTCGGCTCAGCCTTCCATCCTTCCGAGGTCGGTCAAATGAGTCCCCAGCTCGCTGGGGGGAAAGTGCAGGACTGGGGAAGGCAATGGCAAACCACCCCGTAAAAAGTCTGCCGTGAAAACGTCGTGAAAGCAACGTCATCCCAGAGTCGGAAACGACTGGTGCTTGCACAGGGGTCCTTTTCTTTTCCTTGAGCTTTTAGAGAGAGCCCCGTGGCGCAGAGTGTTAAAGCTGCAGTGCTGCAGTCCTAAGCTCTGCTCACAACCTGAGTTCGATTCTGGCGGAAGCTGGGTTTCAGGTAGTCGGCTCCAGGTTGACTCAGCCTTCCATCCTTCCATGGTCGGTCAAATGAGTACCCAGCTTGCTGGGGGGGGCGGGAAGCGTAGATGACTGGGGAAGGCAATGGCAAACCACCCCATAAAAACATCTGCCGTGGAAACGTTGTGATGCAACGTCACCCCAGAGTCGGAAACGACTGGTGCTTGCACAGGGGACTACCTTTACCTTTTTTTACCTGGACGCAGACAAACACAAAGACTTAAAAAAATAAAACAAAGCATGCTTAAAGCATTAGCACTTGTTGGTCTTAAAGGTGCTTTCTTTGTATTTCTCCCATGGGATCCAGGGAACTGGGCAAAGGAAGCTCCGGCTCTCTCCTTCCAACCTCTTGCCAACCTCCACATGGTACGAAACAACAGCAATGCAGCTGTGGAAAATTAACAAAATCTATTTACCATCCAATTAATTACTAACAATAAGTTCCTATATTAATAAACCTCAAATTACATCTAAAGGTTAATTACCAATCACAATATTAAGGTGCAAATTTATACGCGCTCTTTTTCATTGTTGTAAGAGCGACCGAGGTTTTCCAAGCCTTTCACCTTTTCGAAAAGAATGTGTATAAACTTGCACCTTAATATTGGGATTGGTAATTAATCTTTAGATGTAATTTGATGTCTATTAATGTAGGAACTTATTGTTATGGTAAATAGATTTGGTTAATCTTCCACGGCTGCGTTGCTGCTGTTTCATACCACGTGGAGGTTGCCAAAACTAGCTACCAACATTGCTGAGGGACAGAAGAAGACTGCAGATTTATACCCCGCCTTCTCTCTGAATCAGAGACTCAGAGCAGCTTACAATCTCCTTTACCTCCCCCCCCCTCATGACAGACATCCTGTGAGGTGGGTGGGGCTGAGAGGGTTCTCAAAGCAGCTGCCCTTTCAAGGACATCTCCTGCGATAGCTATGGCTGACCCAAGGCCATTCCAGCAGCCGCAAGTGGAGGAGTGGAGAATCAAACCCGGTGCTCCCAAATAAGAGTCTGCACACTGAACCACTACACCAAACAGAGGTCACGGACTCAGTCTGAGAGCCACCTCTGCCCTCCGGCCAAAGACAAGAATGGCGGGAAAGGGACAGGCCCAGGAAGAACACTGATAGGGCAGAGTTGGTCATGTGATGTTGCTCGACCCCAGTGAAAGCTTCCTGCTCACTCCCGCTCTCTGGTTGGAGCAAGACTTGTGGCTTCTGTGTTCTCTGTGATTTCCTTGGTCTTGTGCTAGATTCACCCCTTCTCAAATTGACAGGAGCTGGGTGTACTACTCTTAGGGCTGCCAGCTCTGGGTGGGAAAATACCTGCAGATTTTGGGGGTGGAGGGTGGGGTTTGGGCAAGGGGGGGACTTCAAAGGAGTGGAAGGTCACATAGTCGACCCTCCAAAGTGGCCATTTCGTCCAGGTGAGCTGATCTCTCTTGCCTGTAGATTAGTTGTAATAGCGAGATAAAAGGAAGTCCTTCTTCACCCAAAGGGTGATTAACATGTGGAATTCACTGCCACTGGAGGTGGTGGTGGCTACAAGCATAGCCAGCTTCAAAAAGGAATTGGATAAAAATATGGAGCAGAGGTCCATCAGTGGCTATTAGTCACAAGGTATTGTTGAAACTCTCTGTCTGGGGCAAGTGATGCTCTGTATTCTTGGTGTTGGCAGGGGGGTGGTGGTAACAGTGCAAGGGCTTCTAGTGTCCTGGCCCCACTGATGCACCTCCTGATGGCACTTGGTTTTTAGGCCACTGTGTGACACAGAGTGTTGGACTGGATGAGCCAGTAGCCTGATTCAACATGGCTTCTCTTATGTTCTTATGTGACACAGAGTGTTGGACTGGATGAGCCAGTAGCCTGATTCAACATGGCTTCTCTTATGTTCTTATGTGACACAGAGCGTTGGACTGGATGGGCCACTGGCCTGATCCAACATGGCTTCTCTTATGTGACACAGAGTGTTGGACTGGATGGGCCACTGGCCTGATCCCACAGGCTTGTTATGTTTTTATGTGACACAGAGTGTTGGACTGGATGGGCTGTTGGCCTGATTCAACATGGCTTCTCTTATGTTCTTATGTGACACAGAGTGTTGGACTGGATGGGCTGTTGGCCTGATCCAACATGGCTTCTCTTATGTGACACAGAGTGTTGGACTGGATGGGCCATTGGCCTGATCCAACATGGCTTCTCTTATGTGACACAGAGTGTTGGAATGGATGGGCCACTGGCCGGATCCAACATGTTCTTATAAAGCAGAGGGAAAAAAAGAAGAGGAGGAGACTGGATTTATACTCCACTCTTCCCTCGGAGTCTCAGAGTGGCTTGAAACCTCCTTCCCTTCCTCTCCCCACAGCAGACACCCTGTGAGGTCAGTGGGGCTGAGAAAGCTCTTTCGAGAACTGCTCTTGAGAAAGCAGCTCTTTCAAGAACTGTGACTGACCCAAGGTCACCCGGCTGGCTGCACGTGGAAGACCGGTGTGGAATCAAACCCAGTTGTCCCAAATTAGAGTTCACACTGTTAACCACCATGCCAAACTGGTGGTTAACTTGATCGTTTAAAAACCATTCATACAGGACATGAAAGGTGTGAGTTGGGGGAGAGCTCATTTCATAAGAGGCCTTCCAGGAACCAGGCTAGAAAACGTAATTATTACTCCCTCCGCACTCACACAAATGTCTGGGACTTCATAACCCCAGAGCGGGATTTAGTTCTCAACTCTAAATAGGACAGAACTATGAGCATCCACTTTCCCGTAATCTAAATGTGCATTTAAACGAGGCAGGACACAACAGTGGAATAGCAGCATAAAGCACTTGAAAGCAATCTGCTGTCTACAACATGGATAATTCTGGGATGGAATAAGCACATTCCACAGAGAATTCCCACCTGGGACAAATCCAGAAGCGTCTCTAATGCACCATCTGTGTCAGCATGGACAACGATCTGTGTCTATGCATTAGAGTTGCCAATCTCCAGGTTGTGGCTGGAGCAGAGCTCCATCAGTGGCTATTAGTCACGAGATGCAGATGGAACTCTCTGTCTGGGGCAAGTGATGCTCTGTATTCTGGGTGCTTGGGAGGGGCAACAGTGGGAGGCCTTCTGGAGTTCAGAACCTACTGGTGGACCTCCTGAGGGTACCTGGTTTTTTTGGCCACTGTGTGACACAGAGTGTTGGACTGGATGGGCCATTGGCCTGATCCAACATGGCTTCTCTTATGTTCTTATGTGACACAGAGTGTTGGACTGGATGGGCCATTGGCCTGATCCAACATGGCTTCTCTTATGTTCTTATGTGACACAGAGTGTTGGACTGGAGGGGCCACTGGTGTGATCCAACATGGCTTCTCTTATGTTCTTATGTGACACAGTGTTGGACTGAATGGGCCACTGGCCTGATCCAGCATGGCTTCTCTTATGTTCTTATGTGACACAGAGTGTTGGACTGGATGGACCATTGGCCTGACCCAACATGGCTTCTCTTATGTTCTTATGTGACACAAAGTGTTGGACTGAATGGGTCATAGGCCTGATCCAACATGGCTTCTCTTATGTTCTTATGTGACACAGAGTGTTGGACTGAATGGGTCATTGGCCTGATCCAACATGGCTTCTCTTATCTCCTGCATGTGACAACTGCTTTCCAGGTGATAAGAATCAGTTAACTTGGAGAAAACGGCCACTTTGGAAGGTGGACACTATGGCAGGTGGGGGCAGGGGATCTCCTGGTTTAGAGGCCTTCCCCCCACTTCAGGGCCATCTGAAAGTGGGGGGACAGGGGACAGAAATGTCTGCTGAGCACTCCATTATTCCCTATAGAGATTGATTCCCATAGGGTATAATGGAGCATTGATCCACAGGTATCTGGGGAGGGGCGCTGTTTTTTTGAGGTAGGGGCACAAATTTCTCCGCATAGCATCTAATGCCTCTCCTCAAAATACCCTCCAAGTTTCAAAAAGATTGGACCAAAGGGTCCAGTTCTATGAGCCCCCAAAGAAGGTGCTCCTATCCTTCATTACTTCCAATGGAGGGAAGACATTTAAAAAGTGTGTGGTTCCTTTAAATGTGACTGCCACAACTCCCTTTGGAGTTCACTTATGCTTGTCACACCCTTGCTCCTGGCTCCAACACTCCCTCCCCCCCAAAAAAGCCCTGGAAAAGCCCACTTGTGATATGAACAGGTTGGAATTCATTCCCCATGAAGACAGGCTAAACTATTTGTGCTAAAAGGAACTTCCATGTACATTGGGAATCAACTTCTGAATCCCAGTGGTAGGAGGCAATATCAGTGGAAGGCCCTGGCCTCTGCGCCCTGTTGTTGAATCTTCAGAGGAACTGACTGGTCACTCTGCAAGACAGGATGCTGGACTAGATGGACCACTGGTCTAATCCAGCAGGGCTCATTTTATATTCTTAGGATGCTGGACTAGATGGACCACTGGTTGATCCAGCAGGGCTCTTCTTATGTTCTTAGGATGCTGGACTAGATGGACCACTCGTCTGATCCAGCAGGGCTCTTCTGATATTCTTAGGATGCTGGACTAGATGGACCACTGGTCTGATCCAGCAGGGCTCTTCTGATGTTCTTAGGATGCTGGACTAGATGAACCACTGCTCTGATCCAGCAGGGCTCTTCTGATGTTCTTAGGATGCTGGACTAGATGGACCCCTGGTCTAATCCAGCAGAGCTGTTCTGATGTTATTAGGATGCTGGACTAGATGGACCAGTGGTCTGATCCAGCAGGGCTCTTCTGATGTTCTTAGGATGGTGGACTACATGGACCACTGGTCTGATCCAGCAGGGCTCTTCTGATGTTATTAGGATGCTGGGCTAGATGGACCACTGGTCTGATCCAGCAGGGCTCTTCTTATGTTCTTAGGATGCTGGACTAGATAGACCACTCGTCTGATCCAGCAGGGCTCTTCTGATATTCTTAGGATGCTGGACTAGATGAACCACTGCTCTGATCCAGCAGGGCTCTTCTGATGTTCTTAGGATGCTGGACTAGATGGACCCCTGGTCTAATCCAGCAGAGCTGTTCTGATGTTATTAGGATGCTGGACTAGATGGACCAGTGGTCTGATCCAGCAGGGCTCTTCTGATGTTCTTAGGATGGTGGACTACATGGACCACTGGTCTGATCCAGCAGGGCTCTTCTGATGTTATTAGGATGCTGGGCTAGATGGACCACTGGTCTGATCTAGCAGGGCTCTTCTTATATTCTTAGGATGCTGGACTAGATGGACCACTGGTCTGATCCAGCAGGGCTCTTCTGATGTTCTTAGGATGCTGGAATAGATGGACCAGTGGTCTGATCCAGCAGGGCTCTTCTGTTGTTCTTAGGATGCTGGAATAGATGGGCCACTGGTCTGATCCAGCAGGGCTCTTCTGATGTTCTTAGGATGCTGGAATAGATGGGCCACTGGTCTGATCCAGCAGGGCTCTTCTGATGTTCTTAGGATGCTGGAATAGATGGGCCACTGGTCTGATCCAGCAGGGCTCTTCTGATGTTCTTAGGATGCTGGAATAGATGGGCCACTGGTCTGATCCAGCAGGGCTCTTCTGATGTTCTTAGGATGCTGGAATAGATGGGCCACTGGTCTGATCCAGCAGGGCTCTTCTGATGTTCTTAGGATGCTGGAATAGATGGGCCACTGGTCTGATCCAGCAGGGCTCTTCTGATGTTCTTAGGATGCTGGGCTAGATGGACCACTGGTCTGATCCAGCAGGGCTCTTCTGATGTTCTTAGGATGCTGGGCTAGATGGACCACTGGTCTGATCCAGCAGGGCTCTTCTGATGTTATTAGGATGCTGGGCTAGATGGACCACTGGTCTGATCCAGCAGGGCTCTTCTGATGTTCTTAGGATGCTGGGCTAGATGGACCACTGGTCTGATCCAGCAGGGCTCTTCTGATGTTCTTAGGATGCTGGACTAGATGGACCACTGGTCTGATCTAGCAGGGCTCTTCTTATATTCTTAGGATGCTGGACTAGATGGACCACTGGTCTGATCCAGCAGGGCTCTTATGTTTTTAGGATGCTGGACTAGATGGACCACTGGTCTGATCCAGCAGGGCTCTTCTGATGTTTTTAGGATGCTGGACTAGATGGACCACTGGTCTGATCCAGCAGGGCACTTCTGATGTTTTTAGGATGCTGGACTAGATGGACCACTGGTCTGATCCAGCAGGGCTCTTCTGATGTTTTTAGGATGCTGGACTAGATGGACCACTGGTCTGATCCAGCAGGGCACTTCTGATGTTCTTTGGATGCTGGACTAGATGGACCACTGGTCTGATCCAGCAGGGCTCTTCTGTTGTTCTTAGGATGGTGGACTACATGGACCACTGGTCTGATCCAGCAGGGCTCTTCTGATGTTATTAGGATGCTGGGCTAGATGGACCCCTGGACAGGGGCAGGCTTCATTCAGCCACCTCCCTGAATATCCTCCAGTCCCCCAACAGGGATCAGTCGCCAGAGGTCACTATGACTTCCAGGTACACACACACACTCAAACACACAAACATGCATATATAAAAATAAAAATGCAAAAAAAAAAAAAAAGAAGAATCAAAGCTCCCTTCATCAGATAACCATATGAAGCTTTGATTCTTGAAAGCTTATAGCCTGAACATCTTTGTAGTCTCCAAGGTGGTACTGAATTCGAATCCTGCTCTTGCACCGCAAACCAGCACAGCAACCCTCTGAAACAATCCCCTGTGCAGAATTGCACTTCAATAACAGACAGGGTACCCTAATTGCGCCAAGGTTATTTTTTTCTCTCCCCGTTTTGCTTGTTAGGCCAATACACGCCAGCACGTTAGTAAAACACCACACAAAAAGAATCACTGGGAAACTGTAATCTCAATCGCATCGCAACCGGTTTGTCTCACAGTGTTTTATCAATGCATTGAAACATGGGTAGTCACTGAAACGTTACAAAAGACAAAACTGTGATGTACACGCTGACAGTGCTTAATAAGACTTTTAAGAGTCTTGTAAACCTACTATATGCATGTTAAAGAAGTACAACTCTACAACATTGTCCATCCAGAGTATAGCGCGGTATATAAATCCATCATCATCTTCTTCTTCTTCTTCCACAATGAGCACCCAGGTGTAAGCCCATTAAGTCTTCCTCTTGAAGTCTTTGGACATGACGAAATGGGCTTATACCTGGTTGCTCACTGTGGATGGACTATGTAGTCGAGTTGTACTTAAGAACATAAGAACATAGGAGAAGCCATGTTGGATCGGGCCAATGGCCCATCCACTCCAACACTCTGTGTCACACAGTGGCCAATATATGTATGTGTGTATATATATATATATATACATACACACACACGTGCGCACACATATACACACACACACACTGTGGTTAATAGCCACTGATGGGCCTCTGCTCCATATTTTTATCCAATCCCCTCTTGAAGCTGGCTATGCTTGTAGCCGCCACCACCTCCTGTAGTAGTGAATTCCACATGTTAATCACCCTTTGGGTGAAGAAGGACTTCCTTTTATCCGTTCTAACCCGACTGCTCAGCAATTTCATTGAATGCCCACGAGTTCTCCTATTGTGAGAAAGGGAGAAAAGGACTTCCTTCTCTACTTTCTCCATCCCTTGCATAATCTTGTAAGCCTCTATCATGTCACCCTGCAGTCCACGTTTCTCCAAGCTACTTCTTTCATATGCATACGGTAGATTGACATCATGACTCTTAAAAGTTTTATTCAACACTGTTAGCCTGTACGTTGCAGTTTTGTCCTTCGTAATGCCAAGCCACAAATTGTTATCCCATATTGTTGGTTTTTCTGCTAGTCACTAAAACGTGGCATGAAGAATCTTGATAGCATCACGTGTACGATCGGGCAATTTTCTCTGGAGGAGCAGCGCAGGAAGGCCCTAAATGAACAACTGCAATGCGATCACATCGGGGCTGACAAAACCATTTAAAAATACCTTTTCAGATTTCTATCACCCTTCTCCAAAGAGCCAGATGTGGCTCATTTCCTCCCTGTCCCTCTTCAACCCTGTGAAGTACGTTAGTCTGGGAGGTATTGAGTGGCACAAGTTCTGCTCCAGCCTAAACCCAGGGTGGGAGTCAGAATAGTATCGGGGGGAGATGCAAAAGAGTCTGTATCTGCAAGACCATCTCCAGCAATTGAGATCCATACAAAGCGTCTTGCTGGGCCAGACCCAAAGGCTTATCCAGTCCAGCAATCCCATTTCCAGCAATAAAAAACCAGATGCCGTCAGAAGCACTGGAGCGACTATGGCTTTCCCTCAACATCTGGAAGCCAGAGGTGTCGTGCCCTTTGAACATGGATGCTTCGTTTCGCTATCATTGCTAATAGACCTGCCCCCTTGAAGTCCTCTTCTGTTAAAAGCATCTACGCTGATGGCCAGCAATGGATCTTGTGGTTTTTATACTTATTCCTAATAGTCACGTTGATAGTAATAATAAGAACTTATCATTTGTGCAGCCCTTTCAAGTATTCACAGTGGTTCACATACAATATCTTTGTGTTTTAACAATTTATTGATAACATATGGTTACAAAACTTAATTATAAATTTCCTGTACTAACCCATATGATATTTCAATCCCCCCTCCCTCCCTTGTTTGACTTCCCCGAAGTTATATATTTAAGTTCAATACTAAAGGTACCAGTAACTAATCAAAGTTCAATTTTTTTCCCCCCATCAATACTAAAAAATTGTCCAATGTCTTTTTACATTCCACTCTTTCTCCATATATCCTTTAAATTTCTTCCACTCCTTTTTGATTATATCTAGATCATAGTCTCTTAGAGTTCTATTTAGTTTGTCCATCTCACTCCACGATAAAACTTTCATAATCCAATCCCATTTCTCTGGTATTTTTTCTTGTTTCCACAGCTGCGCATACAATGTCCTAGCAGCTGAGAGCAAGTACCAAATTAATGTCCTGTCTTCCTTTGGAAATTTTTCTAATTGTAATCCAAGCAAAAAAGTCTGCAGTTTTTTTAAAGTCATAAGCCAAAATTTTTGTATCATCATCCAAAATTCTTTCGCTTTTTCACAAGTCCACCACATGTGAAACAATATCTTGAAATACTCACAATCAGGGGTGGAATTCTAGCAGGAGCTCCTTTACATATTAGGCTACACACCCCTGATGTAGCCAGTCCTCCTGGAGCTTACAAGATCCTTTTTTGTAAACTCTTGGATAATTGGCTATATCAGGGGTGTGTGGCCTAAAATGCAAAGGAGCTCCTGCTAGAATTCCACCCCTGGTCAAGGTTGGTGCTTAATAGGAGACCACCCAGGAAGGCTCTGCAGAGGAAAGCAATGGCAAACCACTTCTGCTTCTCCATTGCCTTGAAAGCCCCTTTCTGGCATCTCCTTCAGTTGATTGTAACTCAATGGCCCTTACATACATAAAGAAGTACTTTTCTTTCCTTGTCTTGAGCATGCTGTTTATCATTATTGGGTGATCCCAAATCATGGAGGAAAAGGAGAAAATCTCTCCCTGCAACCCCACCCCCTGGTCTTTGACTCTGCTCTGTTCATCATTTAATATACCTCTACCATATCCTCCAATAGTTTCTCTAAGCAAAGAGCATCAAGACATCAGAAGAGCCCGGCTGGATCACACCAGTGGTCCATCTAGTCCAGCATCCTAAGAACATCAGAAGAGCCTGGCTGGATCACACCAGTGGTCCATCTAGTCCAGCATCCTAAGAACATCAGAAATGCCCTGCTGGATCACACCAGTGGTCCATCTAGTCCAGCATCCTATGAACATCAGAAGAGCCCTGCTGGATCAGACCAGTGGTCCATCTAATCCAGCATCCTAAGAACATCAGAAGAGCCCAGCTGGATCAGACCAATGATCCATCTATTCCAGCATCCTAAGAACATCAGAAGAGCCCTGCTGGATCAGTACTTATCTAGTCCAGCATGCCATGTCACACAGTGGCCAGCCATTTCTCCTGGAGGACCAGCAACAGGGCAGAGAGGCCGAGATTTTCAGAAGAACCCTTCTGGTTCAGGCCAGTGAGGGTCCATCTGGTCCAGCATCCTGCCTCGCACAGTAGCCAGCCAGTTCCTCTGGACGACCAACAACAGGCATACAGCTGAGGCCTTCATAAGCACATAAGGGTCCGTCTAGTCCAGCATCCTGTCTCACCCAGGGGCCAATCAGTTCCTCTGGAAGGCCAGCAACAGGGCGGAGAGGTCAAGGCCTTCATAAGAACATCAGAAGAGCTCTGCTGGATCAAACCAGTGAGGGTCCATCTAGTCCAGTCTCCTGTCTCACACAGTGGCCAATCAGTTCCTCTGGAGGGCCAACAACAGGGCAGAGAGGCTGAGTCAGTCTAATCCTCATAGAGTCAGTCATAGAGTCAGTCTAATCCTCCTTTAAAGCTGATTGTGTTGGAGGGGCTTGAGAGCCGACATGCACAGGGTCCCATGCTGTGTGAGCGGGTCCAAAGTGGGAAGCAAACTCCTCACTCTTTGATTTTTTGGGCTGCAAAATCGAGTCCACCTTAGAACATAATTTGTCTTTTCCCCCCATTTTGAGGACAGAGAGTACAAACTATGTCTCACAAGGGAAGGGATCCAGAAGACTCTTGTAATGTAGGGTTACTGGGTCCTATCCCCAGTGGGTACTCCCTACCATCGCTCAGCTGAAAAACCTACATAAAAATAGGCGTGGGGGATATCAGCAGTGTCCTGACACAGTAATGTCACTTCCTGTGCATCTGGAAGTGACATCCACACATGACTGAAAAATGCCAGGGATGCTCTGGCACCTGGGCAAACTTCCATGGTCAAACCATAGAGGTTTGTTCAAATGAGACGGCACTTCCGGTGCACAGAGGAAGTGACATCAGCATGTAGCTAGCAAGGGCCACCACCACCACGGGGTAAGTTCTTTAAACTAGTTGAAGGGGGGGGGGGGGGCGGCAACCCTACTGTAAGGAGAACGTTCAGTGGACAACTTCTTGTATTGGGTATTCTCTGCGGTTGTTGTTGTTTTGAGAGCCCCTCTTACCTCCAGATCCCTCAGCACAGGGTGATCTTCGATGCCAGGGAAAAGCACCCTCATGGTGTACGTCCGGTAGTCGAGGAAGGGGATCCCAGCTCCATCTAAGTCGCTCGTCAACTCATGAATGTCGGTCTGCAGTTCAGCGAAAGCTGCAATTTGGGGAGAGGGGAAGGAAGAATAAGGCCTTAGACCAGGGGTGGCCAAACTATGGCTCAGGAGGCACGTGTGGCTCTTTCACACGTATTGTGTGGCTCTCAAAGCCCCCACCGCCCCATCAGCCAGCTATGGGGCCTTGGGTCAGCCATAGCTCTGGCAGAGGTTGTCCTTGAAAGGGCAGCTGCTGGGAGAGCACTCTCAGCCCCACCCACCTCACAGGGTGTCTGTTGTGGGGGAGGAAGGTAAAGGACATTGTGAGCCTCTCTGGAGTGGAGGGCAGGATATAAATCCAATATCTTCATCTACCTCACAGGGTGTCTGTTGTGTGGGGGGGGGGAGGGAAAGGAGATTGTGAGCCGCTCTGAGACTCTTCGGAGTGGAGGGCAGGATATAAATCCAATATCTTCATCTACCTCACAGGATATCTGTTGTGGGGGGGGGGGAGGAAGGTAAAGGAGATTGTGAGCCGCTCTGAGACTCTTTGGAGTGGAGGGCGGGATATAAATCCAATATCTTCATCTACCTCACAGGGTGTCTGCTGTGGGGGGGGGAGGAAGGTAAAGGAGATTGTGAGCTGCTCTGAGACTCTTCAGAGTGGAGGGCGGGATATAAATCCAATATCTTCTTCTTTGAAATCACTTCTCCAAGCCAGGCAGTGGCCTGGAGAATCCATTTAAAGTTAAAGTTGCTTTCTTTCCACCTCCCTCTCTCCCATCTATTTTCCTTCCTTCCTTCCTCCCTCCCTCCCTCCCTCCCTTCCCTCCCTTCCTTCCTTCCTTCCTTCCTTCCTTCCTTCCTTCCTTCCTTCCTTCCTTCCTTCCTTCCTTCCTTCCTCCCTCCCTCCCTCCCTCCCTCCCTTCTTGTCTTATGGCTTCTCAAGCATCTGACATTCACGTCTTGCTGCTCTCAAATATATGATGTTTATTCTATGTGGCTGTTAGGTTAAGGAAGTTTGGTTACCCCAGATATAAGGGAAGCCACGTCGAATCAGGCCAATGGCCCCTCCAGTCCAATGCTTTGTGTCACACAGTCTCCAAAACCCAGGGGCCATCAGGAGGTCCACCAGTGGGGCCAAGACTCTAGAACCCTCCCACTGTGTCCCCCCAAGCACGATGAATACAGAGCATCATTGCCCCAAACGTAAGAAAATAAGAGAAGCCCTCCCCTAATGCCCCTGTCCCTGTGCTCAAAACAGAGGGATTCCTCTTGGCTGCTTTGTCGCCCTCTCCTTCTCCATACCTTCCTTGCATTCCAAGGCCACGCGGGACTCCAGGTTGTCCATCTGCATCTGGAGCCGCTTGAGGGTGAGGTCGCTCTCCCGGGACTTGCGCTTGTAGGCGATCAGCACGGCCACGATGAAGATGATGAGCAGCCCTCCTGCCACGGCGATGCTGACGATGGCAGTCAGGCTAAGGGGGCTGTCGGGGGAGATGTACACCATCCCGGGGGAAAACTCCATCCCTCCAACGCGAGCCTGCGGGGAAA
Source organism: Heteronotia binoei (assembly GCF_032191835.1). Taxonomy (NCBI): domain Eukaryota; kingdom Metazoa; phylum Chordata; class Lepidosauria; order Squamata; family Gekkonidae; genus Heteronotia; species Heteronotia binoei. The sequence continues at coordinate 122,155,557 of NC_083230.1, forward strand.
GGGAACAGCCGAGAAACCTGGCTGAGGTCAAGGCTCAAAGAAGATATACACGTCTGAGCGTCTCTCTGTGTTACCTGCCACCAAGTCGCTTCCGACTTACAGCAACCCTATGAAATAGTGGGGTTGCCAAACTCCAGGTGCGGCCTAGAGGTCTCCTGGAATGACAACTAATCTCCAGACAGCAGAGATAACAACGTAAGAGAGGCCATGTTGGGTCAGGCCAGTGGCCCATCCAGTCCAACACTCTGTGTCACATAAGAACATAAGAGAAGCCATGCTGGATCAGGCCAATGGCCCATCCAGTCCAACACTCTGTGTCACATAAGAACATAAGAGAAGCAATGTTGGATCAGGCCAATGGCCCATCCAGTCCAACACTCTGTGTCACATAAGAACATAAGAGAAGCAATGTTGGATCAGGCCAGTGGCCCCTCCAGTCCAACACTCTGTGTCACATAAGAACATAAGAGAAGCCATGTTGGATCAGGCCAATGGCCCATCCAGTCCAACACTCTGTGTCACATAAGAACATAAGAGAAGCAATGTTGGATCAGGCCAGTGGCCCCTCCAGTCCAACACTCTGTGTCACATAAGAACATAAGAGAAGCCATGTTGGATCAGGCCAATGGCCCATCCAGTCCAACACTCTGTGTCACATAAGAACATAAGAGAAGCCATGCTGGATCAGGCCAATGGCCCATCCAGTCCAACACTCTGTGTCTCATAAGAACATAAGAGAGGCCATGTTGGGTCAGGTCAGAGGCCCATCCAGTCCAACACTCTGTGTCTCATAAGAACATAAGAGAAGCCATGTTGGATCAGACCAGTGGCCCATCCAGTCCACACTCTGTGTCACATAAGAACAAGAGAAGCCATGTTGGATCAGCGCAGCTCCTGAACCTTTCTGAGAGTTCCACCTGCTTCAGAGAGTTCCACCTCCTTGTCCATTGAATAGTAGAGGCAGCTGCATAACAATCCCTGGATGAGCTCCACCACCTTTTTTTCTACAAAACGACCCCTGGCTACTGGCAATGTTGTGAGCTGCCTCATAAATTAATGTGCTCTGGGGTCATCCTTCCTGAGCTCAGGCAAAAATGTGTGAGCCAGAGGCTAAAAAAGTGTGACTAACTCACACTCAGCTTAAAGGGAACACTGGCCCAGGGTATCTGTGTATGTGTGTGGGTATACATACCCACAAAATTACATTTCATTTTCAAAATCGATCTGAGCACAGAGGACCAGACGGACGGGAAATCCTCCATCCCTGTCCCCAAGACTAGGAATCCGCAGGGCTTTTTTTGTAGCAGAAACTCCTTTGCATATTAGGCCACACACCTGATGTAGCCAATCCTCCAAGAGCTTACAGAGCTCTTCTTACAGGGCTTAGTGTAAGCTCCAAGAGGATTGGCTACATCAGGGGTGTGGCCTAATATGCATAGGAGCTCCTGCTACAAGAAAAGCCCTGGAAATCTGCACTATGTCGAGATGCCTCTAGAAGTCACTGGCAGAAGACTCTGAACTCCCAGCTCAGGGAAGCTCCCCCGTGACCCTTCAACTCTCCACTGGCAATGGCCTTCACTCTGCTGTGCTTTAGGAAGACTCCCTCTTACCATCACTTTGTGCCGTCCTATAAGATTCGGGGACTCGCACAGCAGCTGGGCATCAGACACTGTGACCGCGCAGGGTTTCTCACCCACCAGCACCGTGTAATTCAGTTTGGCATTCCCTCCTGTGACGGGTGGGATCAGGTTCTTCCCCTGGAACAAGAGAAAGAAAACCATGATGACACATCCAGATCTCTCTCTCTCTCTCTCACACACTCACACACATATGGAACCTGGGACCTTCTGCAAACCAAGCACTGAACCATAGATCTTCACCTAACACTGCTTTATACTGACTCGGCTCCTTGGTCCATCAAGGTCAGTATTGACCACTCAGACTGGCAGGGGCTCTCCAGGATCTCAGGCTGAGGTCTTTCCCATCACCTCCTGTCTGGGATTGAACCTGGGACCTTCTGCCTGCCAAGTGGATGCTCTACTACTGAGTCATAGCCCCACTTCATGGCTCTACAGGGTCTCAGGTGGAAGTCTTTCCCACCACCTCCTGCTTAACTGGAGATGCCGGGGATTGAACCTGGGACCTTCTGCATGCCAATCAGAGGCTCTGCCCCTGAGCTATAGCCCCACTTCATGGCTCTCCAGGGTCTCAGGCGGAGGTCTTTCCCACCACCTCCTGCCTGGTCCTTTTAACTGGAGATGCTGGGGATTGAACCTGGGACCTTCTGCGTGCCAAGCAGAGGCTCTGCCCCTGAGCTATAGCCCTACTTCATGGCTCTACAGGGTCTCAGGTGAAAGTCTTTCCCATCACCTCCTGCTTCGTCCTTTTAACTGGAGATGCTGGGGATTGAACCTGGGACCTTCTGCGTGCCAAGCAGAGGCTCTGCCCCTGAGCTATAGCCCCACGTCATGGCTCTCCAGGGTCTCAGGCGGAGGTCTTTCCCACCACCTCCTGCCTGGTCCTTTTAACTGGAGATGCTGGGGATTGAACCTGGGACCTTCTGCGTGCCAAGCAGAGGCTCTGCCCCTGAGCTATAGCCCTACTTCATGGCTCTACAGGGTCTCAGGTGAAAGTCTTTCCCATCACCTCCTGCTTCGTCCTTTTAACTGGAGATGCTGGGGATTGAACCTGGGACCTTCTGCGTGCCAAGCAGAGGCTCTGCCCCTGAGCTATAGCCCTACTTCATGGCTCTACATGGTCTCAGGTGAAAGTCTTTCCCATCACCTCCTGCTTCGTCCTTTTAACTGGAGATGCTGGGGATTGAACCTGGGACCTTCTGCGTGCCAAGCAGAGGCTCTGCCCCTGAGCTATAGCCCTACTTCATGGCTCTACAGGGTCTCAGGTGAAAGTCTTTCCCATCACCTCCTGCTTCGTCCTTTTAACTGGAGATGCTGGGGATTGAACCTGGGACCTTCTGCGTGCCAAGCAGAGGCTCTGCCCCTGAGCTATAGCCCTACTTCATGGCTCTACAGGGTCTCAGGTGAAAGTCTTTCCCATCACCTCCTGCTTCGTCCTTTTAACTGGAGATGCTGGGGATTGAACCTGGGACCTTCTGCCTGCCAAGTGGATGCTCTACTACTGAGTCATAGCCCCACTTCATGGCTCTACAGGGTCTCAGGTGGAAGTCTTTCCCACCACCTCCTGCTTAACTGGAGCTGCCGGGGATTGAACCTGGGACCTTCTGCGTGCCAATCAGAGGCTCTGCCCCTGAGCTATAGCCCCACTTCATGGCTCTCCAGGGTCTCAGGCGGAGGTCTTTCCCACCACCTCCTGCCTGGTCCTTTTAACTGGAGATGCTGGGGATTGAACCTGGGACCTTCTGCGTGCCAAGCAGAGGCTCTGCCCCTGAGCTATAGCCCTACTTCATGGCTCTACAGGGTCTCAGGTGGAAGTCTTTCCCATCACCTCCTGCTTAACTGGAGATGCTGGGGATTGAACCTGGGACCTTCTGCGTGCCAAGCAGAGGCTCTGCCCCTGAGCTATAGCCCTACTTCATGGCTCTACAGGGTCTCAGGTGAAAGTCTTTCCCATCACCTCCTGCTTCGTCCTTTTAACTGGAGATGCTGGGGATTGAACCTGGGACCTTCTGCGTGCCAAGCAGAGGCTCTGCCCCTGAGCTATAGCCCTACTTCATGGCTCTACAGGGTCTCAGGTGAAAGTCTTTCCCATCACCTCCTGCTTCGTCCTTTTAACTGGAGATGCTGGGGATTGAACCTGGGACCTTCTGCGTGCCAAGCAGAGGCTCTGCCCCTGAGCTATAGCCCTACTTCATGGCTCTACAGGGTCTCAGGTGAAAGTCTTTCCCATCACCTCCTGCTTCGTCCTTTTAACTGGAGATGCTGGGGATTGAACCTGGGACCTTCTGCGTGCCAAGCAGAGGCTCTGCCCCTGAGCTATAGCCCTACTTCATGGCTCTACAGGGTCTCAGGTGAAAGTCTTTCCCATCACCTCCTGCTTCGTCCTTTTAACTGGAGATGCTGGGGATTGAACCTGGGACCTTCTGCCTGCCAAGTGGATGCTCTACTACTGAGTCATAGCCCCACTTCATGGCTCTACAGGGTCTCAGGTGGAAGTCTTTCCCACCACCTCCTGCTTAACTGGAGCTGCCGGGGATTGAACCTGGGACCTTCTGCGTGCCAATCAGAGGCTCTGCCCCTGAGCTATAGCCCCACTTCATGGCTCTCCAGGGTCTCAGGCGGAGGTCTTTCCCACCACCTCCTGCCTGGTCCTTTTAACTGGAGATGCTGGGGATTGAACCTGGGACCTTCTGCGTGCCAAGCAGAGGCTCTGCCCCTGAGCTATAGCCCTACTTCATGGCTCTACAGGGTCTCAGGTGGAAGTCTTTCCCATCACCTCCTGCTTAACTGGAGATGCCGGGGATTGAACCTGGGACCTTCTGCATGCCAATCAGAGGCTCTGCCCCTGAGCTATAGCCCCACTTCATGGCTCTCCAGGGTCTCAGGCGGAGGTCTTTCCCACCACCTCCTGCCTGGTCCTTTTAACTGGAGATGCTGGGGATTGAACCTGGGACCTTCTGCGTGCCAAGCACGGCTCTGCCTCCTGCCTGGTCCTTTTAAACTGGAGATGCCGGGAATTGAACCAGGGACCTTCTGCTTGCCAAGCGGATGCTCTGCCACTAAGCCACAGCCCTCTAAAATGACAGCATGCGCAGGGTTTACTTGAGAACATTGCTCTTCCTCCTAGTTACCTTTATGATAACCGGCGTTCCTGGCTTCAGTTCCAAAACCCCTGGAGGGTTGAAAACCTCAAAGACCGGATTCGGGTAGTAAGTGAAGTTGGTTTTATTGAGGATCAGCAGAGACTGGACGTTGTCCAAGATGAAGCCAAACTCGTCGGGGCGCTCGGTGAGGTCGGACTGGTTGTTTGGGTCGACTGCCAGGGCCGGCGCTTGGCAGGTCATCTCCGTTTCATTCTGCACTTCGCACACCTGTAACAGACAATCCACAGAGGTTCGAGATGTGGGGCAGGAGGGTGATCAAAGCAACGGGTCCCTGGAACCGTCTCCCCGAAAGGGAGCATCCTGTACATGGCAAGAGGACACCAAGGTGGATTCTTTTCACAAGGTTTGAGATCCATTTCTAGTTCTCAGTCCCCCTTAGAGACAAACTAGATTTTTGGGGTATGCGCATTCAGGAGTCACAGCTCCCTTCATCAGATGAAAGGGTGTCATGATCCTGGGCCTAGTGAGGCCTGCAGGACCCAGGGAAGCCTGCTTAGGAGTTACAGGGAAAAGCTTACATCTCCCAGGATCCCCTCTGTGCCTCTGATTGGGTAGCAAGGGTTTTGGAGGGAAACAGGCCCAGAGAGGGGTGGGGCCTGGGAAGAGAATATATAAGGGCCAAGCCCAGGAAGTGGGTGTTCTTTCCTTGGAAGGCTGAGCTAGAGGCAGGCTGTCGCCTGGAGAGCTGGAAGCACGGGAAAGGCCCGTACCCAAGGGGGTAAGTGTTAGTGTTAGTTTAGGGACTGTATACATAGACGCATTAGGGCATTTGTTTATTTTCCCTTCACCCTTTCACTGTTTTATGCACTTTGTTAATTTATATTGCACTGGAATAAACCTTTTTGTTGTTGTTTACTATGCCTGGTCCTCATGTCCATTATTTGGCCTAGCTAAGGGAGGCCTGGAAGGGTTTGAGAGGGTACTCTGGTCCTTCTCAAGGGAGACCCTTAACCCAGAATGGTGGCAGCAGTGGGTAAGACCCCCCTGAGTCGTGACAAAGGGACACAGAGACACTGGCATATGAGAAAGGGGACTTTGACTCTTGAAAGCTGATCCCTCAAACACCCTATTGGTCTCTAAGGTGCTACAGAATTCAAATCTAGCTCTTCTATTGCAGATGAAAACCCTCAAAAAATAATCCAGGCAGGCAGCCATGGTGGACTGAAGCAGCAGAACAAAGTCCCATGGCACCTTTAAGACCAACCAAGTTTTATTCAATGTATAAGCTTTTGAGTCACACAGTGGCCAAAACCCAGGTGCCATCTGGAGATCCACCAGCAGGGCCATAAGAACATAAGAGAAGCCATGTTGGATCAGGCCAATGGCCCATCCAGTTCAACACTCTGTGTCACATAAGAGAAGCCATGTTGGATCAGGCCAATGGCCCATCCAGTCCAACACTCTGTGTCACACATAAGAACAGAAGAGAAGCCATGTTGGATCAGGCCATTGGCCCATCCAGTCCAACACTCTGTGTCACATAAGAACAGAAGAGAAGCCATGTTGGATCCGGCCAATGGCCCATCCAGTTCAACACTCTGTGTCACATAAGAGAAGCCATTTTGGATCAGGCCAACGGCCCATCCAATCCAACACTCTGTGTCACATAAGAACATAAGAGAAGTCATGTTGGATCAGGCCAATGGCCCATCTGGTCCAAAACTCGGTGTCACATAAGAACATAAGAGAAGTCATGTTGGATCAGGCCAACGGCCCATCCAGTCCAAAACTCGGTGTCACATAAGAACATAAGAGAAGTCATGTTGGATCAGGCCAATGGCCCATCTAGTCCAGCACTCTGTGTCATATAAGAACATAAGAGAAGCCTGTCAAGAGTCTAACCCATACTATATCCTCTTGCTATGAAACAACATGTAACAACTGTTCTTGCCATGAAACAATGTGTAACTGTTTCTGAGAAAGTCTGTATTCCTGTATTGCTTTTTGCTTCACTTTGCTCATCCCTTAATAGCTTATCTTAGGACAAGGGTGAGGAACCACTATCCCGAGCGATAGAGAAGGTAGAGAAAGGACTTTTCTCCCTTTCTCACAAAACAAGAACTCGTGGGCATTCAATGAAATTGCTGAGAAGTAGGGCTAGAATGGATAAAAGGAAGTACTTCACCCAAAGTGGGATTAACATGTGGAATTCACTGCCACAAGAGGTGGTGGTGGCTACAAGCATAGCCAGCGTAAAGAGGGGTTTGGATAAAAATATGGAGCAGAGGTCCATCAGTGGCTATTGGCCACAGCATATTATTGGAACTGTCTGGGGCAGTGATGGTCTGTATTCTTGGTGCTTGGGGGGGGGGTGCAAAGTGGAAGGGCTTCTAGCCCCATTTGTGAACCTCCTTTTTTTTTTTTTTTTTTTTGGCCACTGTGTGACACAATGTTGGACTGGATGGGCCATCGGCTTGATCCAACATGGCTTCTCTTATGTTCTTATGAGTGGGGAATCCAAGCCGGTTCTCCCAGATTAGAGTCCACACACTTAACCACTACCCCAAACTGGCTCTCCCATCTAGTTGCTAGGTTAGACTTTTGATCCACTTCATTTAAGGGAAAGGTGGGAGGTGATTCCACTGAGAATTTCCTTTGGTGTTGCTTATCAGGACCGATCTGACAGTAGATGTTGGGTTCACAAAGGGGCTGCATTATCTTCTCCTTTCATACCATTAGCTCTTTGTGTTTGCAAAAAAAAAAAAATTCTTTGTCTTATTACCCTACTATCATGCATATTTTTTTAGGGGGAGGGGAGAAAACTAGCTCCCCGCATTGCAAAAAGTGCAAGACGATGGTTCTATATTTCAAAAGGCAGATTATTTACTTGCTAATTAAAAAGGGGAAAGGGGGGGGGGGAGAAAAGCTTATCCTGCTGATAATGGAGTCTTTTGCCTTTGTTTGGGTTTTAAATGCCTCCAGATCTGTGACAATTTATGCACCGAGCTGGAGCTTGAACTGCAGTTTAATGTTCTGTCAAAAAGAGGGAACCTCAAATAGAACCCGGATCGCAACTCTCGGCGGAAGTGAGGACGTTTCCAGGCTCAAGATGGGACGCGTGCCAACCCTGCTTAGCTTCTGATGAGATGGGGAAAGCCAACCCCCGGGAAGTGATGATGATATTGGATCTATATCCCAACCTTCACTCAGAGTCTCAGAGCGGCTCACAATCTCCTTTATCTTCCTCCCCCACAACAGACACCCTGTGAGGTGGGTGGGGCTGGAGAGGGCTCTCACAGCAGCTGCCCTTTCAAGCTTCTGCCAGAGCTCTGGCTGACGCAAGGATATCCCAGCAGCTGCAAGTGGAGGAGGGGGGAATCAAACCCGGTTCTCCCAGATAAGAGAGCTCTGGCTGACCCAAGACCATTCCAGCAGCTGCAAGTGGAGGAGTGGGGAATCAAACCCGGTTCTCCCAGATAAGAGAGCTCTGGCTGACCCAAGGTTATCCCAGCAGCTGCAAGTGAAGGAGGGGGGAATCAAACCTTGTTCTCCCAGATAAGAGAGCTCTGGCTGACCCAAGGCCATCCCAGCAGCTGCAAGTGGAGGAGTGGGGAATCAAATCCGGTTCTCCCAGATAAGAGAGCTCTGGTTGACCCAAGGCCATTCCAGCATGTGCAAGTGGAGGAGTGGGGAATCAAACCCGGTTCTCCCAGATAAGAGAGCTCTGGCTGACCCAAGACCATTCCAGCAGCTGCAAGTGGAGGAGTGGGGAATCAAACCCGGTTCTCCCAGATAAGAGAGCACTGGCTGACCCAAGGCCATTCCAGCAAGTGCAAGTGGAGGAGGGGGGAATCAAACCCGGTTCTCCCAGATAAGAGCTCTGGCTGACCCAAGGCCATTCCAGCAAGTGCAAATGGAGGAGGGGGGAATCAAACCCGGTTCTCCCTGATAAGAGAGCTATGGCTGACCCAAGGCCATTCCAGCAGCTGCAAGTGGAGGAGGTGGGAATCAAACCCGGTTTTCCCAGATAAGAGAGCTTTGGCTGACCCAAGACCATTCCAGCAGCTGCAAGTGGAGGAGTGGGGAATCAAACCCGGTTCTCCCAGATAAGAGAGCTCTGGCTGACCCAAGACCATTCCAGCTGCTGCAAGTGGAGGAGTGGGGAATCAAACCCAGTTCTCCCAGATAAGAGAGCTCTGGCTGACCCAAGGTCATCCCAGCAGCTGCAAGTGGAGGAGTGGGGAATCCAACCCGGTTCTCCCAGATAAGAGACCTCTGGCTGACCCAAGATCATTCCAGCAGCTGCAAGTGGAGGAGTGGGGAATCCAACCCGGTTCTCCCAGATAAGAGAGCTCTGGCTGACCCAAGGTCATCCCAGCAGCTGCAAGTGAAGGAGGGGGGAATCAAACCTGGTTCTCCCAGATAAGAGAGCTCTGGTTGACCCAAGGCCATCCCAGCAGCTGCAAGTGGAGGAGTGGGGAATCAAATCCGGTTCTCCAAGATAAGAGAGCTCTGGTTGACCCAAGGCAATTCCAGCATGTGCAAGTGGAGGAGTGGGGAATCAAACCCGGTTCTCCCAGATAAGAGAGCTCTGGCTGACCCGAGGCCATTCCAGCAGGCGCAAGTGGAGGAGTGGGGAATCAAGCCCGGTTCTCCCAGATAAGAGAGCTCTGGCTGACTCGAGGCCATTCCAGCAGGTGCAAGTGGAGGAGTGGGGAATCAAACCCGGTTCTCCCAGATAAGAGAGCTCTGGCTGACCCAAGGCCATTCCAGCAGGTGCAAGTGGAGGAGGGGGGAATCAAACCCGGTTCTCCCAGATAAGAGAGCTCTGGCTGACCCAAGGCCATCCCAGCAGCTGCAAGTGGAGGAGGGGGGAATCAAACCCGGTTCTCCCAGATAAGAGTCCAAACACTTCACCACTACACCAAACTGGCTCTCATAATATGACTTTTCTGTATAGCCATATTGTTAAAAAATATAAATAAAGCATACCAGAACAGAACTCGGGCCTGGAAAGGCCATCTCAGAACCAGCACCTCTAATAAAGCCTGAAAAAAGGGAGGCCTTCAGAAGCCAAGCTCCGGTTTTCGTGCGCTGTGTCTCCCATCTCGCCCACGAAATAGGCCCAGCCATTCTCCATTAAGTCCTACGCCAGCTCAGCAAAGGGATCGTGTCAAGCTAAAGCAGAAGTGACGTGACTTCGGCAGGCCTCCGAGATGAGCCGGGAGGGCGGGTGGGAGTCACCTGCCACAGAGCAAGACGGCTCGCGAGATTGGCATGTAATGGCCGTTCTTCTTAACTAGCATGGCTAAGCAGGGAATTTTGTGAGATCCTATTAGCAGAGCGGCTGTCACTCCAATGGGCTGTAAGCGGGGGAGAGTTTCTTATGGCAATGACGTGATGCTCTGTATTCTTGGTGTTTGGGGGGCAGCATTCGGAGGGTTTCTAGTGTCCTGGCCCCACTGATGGACCTCCTGATGGCACTGGGGCTTTTTTGGCCACTGTGTGACACAGAGTGTTGGGATGGATGGGCCATTGGCCTGATCCAACAGGGCTTCTCTTATGTTCTTATATGACACAAGCACCAAGAATACAGAGCATCACTGCCCCAGACACAAGAACATAAGAGAAGCCCTGTTGGATCAGGCCAATGGCCCATCCAGTTCAACACTCTGTGTCACATAAGAACATAAGAGAAGCCATGTTTGATCAGGCCAGTGGCCCACCCAGTCCAACACTCTGTGTCACATAAGAACATAAGAGAAGCCTTGTTGGATCAGGCCAGTGGCCCATCCAGTCCAACACTCTGTGTCACATAAGAGAAGCCTTGTTGAATCAGGCCAATGGCCCATCGAGTTCAACACTCTGTGTCACATAAAAACATGAGAGAAGCCATGTTTGATCAGGCCAGTGGCTCATTCAGTCCAACACTCTGGGTCACATAAGAGAAGCCTTGTTGGATCAGGCCAGTGGCCCATCCCGTCCTGCACTCTGTGTCACATAAGAGAAGCCATGTTGGATCAGGCCAGTGGCCCATCCAGTCCAACACTCTGTGTAACAGAAGAACGTAAGAGAAGCCACGTTGGATCAGGCCAATGGCCCATCCAGTCCAACACTCTGTGTCATATAAGAACATAAGAGAAGCCATTTTGGATCAGGCCAGTGGCCCATCCAGTCCAACGCTCTGTGTCATATAAGAACATAAGAGAAGCCATTTTGGATCAGGCCAGTGGCCCATCCAGTCCAACACTCTGTGTCACAGAAGAACATCAGAGAAGCCACGTTGGATCAGGCCAATGGCCCATCTAGTCCAACACTCTGTGTCACACAGTGACCAAAAAATCCAGGTGCCCTCAGGAGGTCCATCAGTGGGGCCAAGACACTACAAGCCCTCCCACTGTTGCCCCCCCCACACAAGCACCAAGAATACAGAGCATCACTTGCCCCGGACAAAGAGTCCCAATGTTAAGGTGTGGCTAATAGCCACTGATGGACCTCTGCTCCATATGCTTATCCAATCCCCTCTTGAAGCTTATGCTTGTAGCCGCCGCCACTTCCTGTGGCAGTGAATTCCATGTTAGGTCACACACCCCCTTGGCTACATCAGGGGTGTGTGGCCTAATATTCAAATGAGTTCTTGCTGCAAAAAAAATCCTAGTTGTAATTCTGGGAGATTTCCAGGCGTCAGCTGGAGGCTGGCATCCCTACTTTGGCCTGGCTCCATTTCTGTGTTTCATCTGAAGGTGAAAACAAGGGGAGGGACGGTGGCTCAGTGGTACAGCATCTGCTTGGGAAGCAGAAGGTCCCAGGTTCAATCCCTGGCATCTCCAAAAAAGGGTCCAGGCAAATAGGTGTGAAAAACCTCAGCTTGAGACCCTGGAGAGCAGGGGAGGGACGGTGGCTCAGTGGTAGAGCATCTGCTTGGTAAGCAGAAGGTCCCAGGTTCAATCCCCAGCATCTCCAACTAAAAAGGGTCCAGGCAAACAGGTGTGAAAAACCTCAGCTTGAGACCCTGGAGAGCTGCTGCCAGTCTAAGAAGACAATACTGCCTTTGATGGGCCAAGGGTCTGATTCAGTATAAGGCAGCTTCATATGTTCATATGTAAGATGGGAGCCAGCAACTAGTTTTATATAGGATTTGGGGCAGGTTTTTTCAATCTGGGGCTCCCAGCATCGTTACCCAAACAAAAACTCAAGGGACACAACGAGAAAGATAAGGAAAGTTCAAATTTAAGAATAGAATTTTTTTTTCCTATGATTGGCTATCACTTAGTTCCACAAGGCAAGCCGTGTGGATAGCAGGGAAAGAAAATGCACCTTAGAATAGCGTTTTTAAAGTCATATTGCTATTAAGAAAACCCCCCTTCAAGCATTCTCTAACGATGCTCATAATGGCTGACCCAATTTCCGTCTGCCTGTCATTCCTTCCAACGAAACTGATGGACAGGAGATTTCGTATGGGGGAAAAGGAAGAAGCCTTCGACCGACGTGTAATGCGCTCACGGCATTCAACGCCACGAGACGGAATGAAGGTCACTAGCACAGGTGACTTCGCAAAGAATCGGCACAGATTCTTCGCACGATTGTTCGCTCTTCCTTCTAATTGCACAGTGGCTGGCCCTTGCGTTTTTTGACTTCGCTCAGGAAGGATGACCCCAGAGCACACTCATTGAGGCAGGAGCTCACCGCTTTAACGCCAGGAGCTCGCAAAGTAGAATTTTTGCTCACAGGACTTTGCAGCTTAGAGGGAACGGTCATACTTTTAAAATTACTTTCTCCTAGGTGGCCACCAAGGCATAATGACGATTTCCATCTATCTGCTTTATATGTTTTGGTTATTTCCCCCCCCCTTTTTTGTGGGGGGAAATATTAGAAAGTTTGCCAAATCTTAAAGATTTCAGGTTTTCACGGCTGGTAGCATCATTAGGGTTTGTAGAATCTTTTGGGCTCAAGTGCCGTGTTCTACTGGAGAAAGTTTTTCTTCCAGACGTTTCGTTCTCGGCTACGGAGAACATCCTCAGTGGCGTTGCAGTCAGAGCAGGCGCTATGACCTTCTTGGCTGCTGTGCATTGAGTGAGGCCAGCGCTGCTGGAGAGCTGCTATTTCTAGGCCTATTGCCCTTTCACCACACCCCCTCCAGCCTAGAAATAGCAGCTCTCCAGCAGCCCTGGCCTCACTCAATGCACAGCAGCCAAGAAGGTCAGAGTTCCTGCTCCGACTGCAACGCCACTGAGGATGTTCTCCGTAGCCGAGAACGAAACATCTGGAAGAAAAACTTTCTCCAGTAAAAAACGGCACTTGAGCCCAAAAGATTCTACAAACCCTAAAAATCTTAAAGAGTTCAGCAAAATTCTCACAGGGGGGTTGAACAACGGAGCCCAGAAACAAGTATTGGGGGGCGGATCATGATCCTGAGCCTAGTGAGGCCTGCAGGCCCCAGGAAAGCCTGCTTAGGAGTTACTGGAAAGAGCCTATATTTCCCAGGATCCCTCCTGTCCCTCTGATTGGGTGGCAAGGTTTTGGAAGGAAACTGGCCCAGAGAGGGGTGGGGCCAGGGAGGAGAAGATAAAAGGGTCAAGCCCAGGCAGGGGGTGTTCTTTTCCTGGAAGACTGAGCTAGAGGCAGGCTGTAGCCTGGAGAGCTTGAAGCAGGGGAAAGACCCTTACCCAAGGGGGTAAGTGTTGGTATTAGAGTAGGGACTGTAAGAGAGACGTGTTAGGGCATTTGCTTATTTTCCCTTCACCCTTTTACTGTTTTATGCACCTTGTTTGTTATACTGCACTGACCTTTTAAATAAACCTTTTTTTCTGTTGTTCACTCTGCCTGGTCCTCATGCCTATTATTTGGCCTAAGCTAAAGGAGGCCTGAAGGGCTTGGGAGGGGACTCTGGGTCAAGGGGAACCCTTAACCCAGAGCGGTGGCAGCAATTGGCAGGACCCCTCTGAGTCATGGCAGGGGAGTTAAGAAAGAAAGAGCACAATAAAATTTAGATGTTCTGGAGTTCCACTCCTGGGCGCTCCGGCCCAAAAAGAGGCCTGCTGCAGATCCGGTTCAATCCGCGCAGCGCCCTTGCTTTCCCGGCTCATATCGTCTTTTGACTCATACTTACGTTGATGTGTTCTTTGGCCCCATACTTGGCCCGGATCTGGGGGTTCTGGATGAGGTCCAGGTTCGTGCCCCAAACAGTGATGGGCGTGTTTCCGCTGATGGACAGAGAGACAAGACAAGGTCAACCGCAAACTTCTGGGTCCAGCGTTATCGCTAGGGTTACCGACCTCTGAGCGTTGGCTGGAGATCTCCTGAGATTACAGTTCATCTCCAGGAGGCAGAGATCAGTTGCCCTGGAGAAAATGGCTGCTCTGGAGGGTGGACTCTACAGAACACAGCAACCAGGGCTTTTCGGGTAGCAGGGACTCCTTTGCATGTTAGGCCACACACCCCTGATGTAGCCAATTCTCCAAGAGCTTACAGGGCTCTTCTTCCAGGGCCTACTGGAAGCTCCAGGAGGGTTAGCTACATCAGAGGGTGTGGTTTAATATGCAAAGGAGTTCCTGCTACCAAAAAAAAGCCCAGGATTATGGAAAAAATGCAGAAGGAATTCATCTCCTCTCCAATCCAACCTGCCAGTACATGTCCTAGTCATGAATCCCCCGATATGGACAGTCTGGCCCTTAGAATCCTTTTACTGCTCCCTATGTGGGCATCGCTCATTTCTTCAGGGCTTTGTTTTGTAGCAGGAACTCCTTGGCAATGTTAGACCACACCCCCCTGATGTAGCCAATCCTCCAAGAGCTTTCAGGGCTCTTCATACAGGGCCTACTGTAAGCTCTCGGAGGATTGGCTACGTCTGGGGAGATGGCAGCCTAATATGCAAAGCAGTTCCTGCTACAAACAAAAGCCCTGAGAAACACAGAAGTTAGCTCGTTAAAAGACAAAAACGAAAGGAAAAACTGTATAGAAGTAACAATTGTGAATACCAGTCTTGGCTTGCTAGTTTGGTGTAGTGGTTAAGTGTGCGGACTCTTATCTGGGAGAACCGGGTTTGATTCCCCACTCCTCCACTTGCACCTGCTGGCATGGCCTTGGGTCAGCCAGAGCTCTGGCAGAGGTTGTCCTTGAAAGGGCAGCTGCTGGGAGAGCCCTCTCCATCTCCACCCACCTCACAGGGTGTCTGTTGTGGGGGAGGAAGGGAAAGGAGATTGTGAGACTCTCTGAGACGCTGAGATTCGGAGTGGAGGGCAGGATATAAATCCAATATCTTCATCTTCTAGTCCAACCCCATGCCAATGAAGGAAGTACCTCCTGTCCACTCCTCATTCCCCCAGCGACCCTTGCTCTATGCCCAAGAGAAAGGCAAAAGTCTCCCTGGCTACTTTGACCTAGAGGATCTGAATGATATCCCATTATATCCCTTTTGAGGCCCCTCCTCTGCTGAAACCCCACCTGCCTCAGGCTCCACCCCTAAAATCTCCAGGTATTTCCCAACCTGGAACAGACGATCCTATTTTATCACAGTCTACTCAGGATGTAATTCCACTTCATTCAACGTAATCCTTTTTTGTTCAGCTAAAGGCTTTGGAAGGTATTTTGCAGGGTGGTGTTTCTCTGGCAGTCACACTGCATCATAGGTTCTCTAGTTTGAACCCAGCACAAACAGTAATCCTCGCAGGTGTGAATGCTGCTCGCAGTCGCACTGCATTAGGAGCTCCACCATCTGGAGAACTAAGATAGTTAGGAGCATTTGTACTAGTACAGAACTGCAGAATATGCTGGGTTATGGAAGAAGAAGATATTGGATTTGTATCCTTCCCTTCACTCTGAATCTCAGAGCAGCTCACAATCTTTACCTTCCTCCCCTGCAACAGACACCCTGTGAGGTACATGGGGCTGAGAGAGCTCTCCCAGAAACTGCCCTTTCAAGGACAGCTCTGCAAGAGCTATGGCTGACCCAAGGCCATTCCAGCAGGTGCAAGTGAAGGAGTGGGGAATCAAACCCGGTTCTCCCAGATAACGAGTCTGCACACTTAACCACTACACCAAACTGGCACTTAACCACCACACCAAACTAGGAAGATGTTCCTTCCGACCTCTAGTGATCTTGGTTGGCCTCCTCTGTACCTTTTCCCAGCTCTGCAATACCCTTTTCTGAGATATGGTGACCAGCACTGTATTTCTCCTTAATGAATTTTAATCTTTTCAATGGCCTTGCAATAATTATAGTTGCTGATTTGCAAAAATGGCTGGCAGGGGTTGAAGGGCAGAACCGGGAGAATCTCCCAACCATGTCTCTAACCCCTCGGGCCCTCCAATTACTTGGGTTTCGCAGCAGAACTCCGAACCAATGATGTATAGAGGAGAGGCAAGACTCCTATTTCTTTTCTCGAAAATCCCCTACAAGGAACACTGGAATGTTTAATGACCAATTTTTCTCTCCACTGGGCCAGACTCAGTACAATTTACATATGTTTCGGTTCCTTCCGGGCTCGGGAGACGAAGAGCCGTATTGAGCTGGGGCTCCATCAGAACCAAGGTTTTTTTTTTTTTTTTTAATCATGGGCTGTTGTAAAATCCCAGCCCGGGGATAAAATAATTCCTTAAGCTGGACAGAGAGGAAACGTAATGTACCCTTCGAACAACCTCTCTGTGCTGAACATACTTGTTAATGGACTCCAGGGCTTTTTTTTGGTCGCAGAAACTCCTTTGCATATTAGGTCCCGCCCCCTCGATGTAGCCAGTCCTCCTAGAGCTTACAGTAGGCCCCTGCACTAAGAGCCCTGCAAGCTCTTGGAGGATTATCAAAGATTTCAGGTTTTCACGGCTGGTAACATCATTAGGGTTTGTAGAAGCTTTCGGGCTCAAGTGCCGTGTTCTACTGGAGAAAGTTTTCCTTCCACACGTTTCGTTCTCAGCTGCGGAGAACATCCTCAGTGGCGTTGCAGTCGGAGCAGGCGCTCTGACCTTCTTGGCTGCTGTGCATTGAGCCCCCCACTCAATGCACAGCAGCCAAGAAGGTCAGAGCACCTGCTTCGGCTGCAACGCCACTGAGGATGTTCTCCGCAGCTGAGAACGAAACGTCTGGAAGGAAAACTTTCTCCAGTAGAACACGGCACTTGAGCCCGAAAGATTCTACAAACCCTAATCTTGGAGGATTTGCAACATTAGAGGGGTGTGGCCTAAAATGCAAAGTTCACGCCCCCTTGATGTAGCCAATCCTCCTGGAGCTTACAGCAGGCCCTGTACGAAGAGCCCTGTAAGGAATTCTAGCAGGACCTCCTTTGCATATTAGGCCACACACCCCTGATGCAGCCAATCCTCCTGGAGCTCTCAGCAGGCCCTGTACGAAGAGCCCTGTAAGCTCTTGGAGGATTGGCTACATCGGAGGGATATGGCCTAATATACAAAGGAGTTCCTGCTACAAAAAAAGCCCCGCTGGGCTAAGTTTAAGGTATCGGCTATCACATACAAAGAAGGCCGTGACCCTAAGAATAATTAACATGTGGAATTCACTACCACAGGAAGTGGTGGTGGCTACAGGGATAGAGAGCTTCAAGAGGGGACTGGAGAAACATATGGAGCAGAGGTCCACCAGCTGATGGAACACACTGTCTGGTGCAGTGATGCTCTGTATTCTTGGCACTTGGGGGGAAACGGTGGGAATGCTTCTGGAGTTCTGGGCCTGCTGGTGGACCTCTTGATGGCACCTAGGTTTTGGCCACAGTGTAACAAGAGAGTGTTGGACTGGATGGGCCCCTAGCCTGATCCAACGTGGCTTCTCTTATGTCTGGGGCACTGATGCTCTGTACTCTCGGGCCTGGGGGCGGGGGGGCAGTGGGAGGCCTTCTGGAGTTCTGGCCCCAGTGGTTGACCTCCTGATGGCACCTAGGTTTTGGCCACTGTGTGCCAAAATGTAGTT
Organism: Heteronotia binoei; assembly: GCF_032191835.1. Classification (NCBI taxonomy): domain Eukaryota; kingdom Metazoa; phylum Chordata; class Lepidosauria; order Squamata; family Gekkonidae; genus Heteronotia; species Heteronotia binoei. Next base: position 122,173,211 of record NC_083230.1, read on the forward strand.
CTAGGAACCACCAGAAACTCTATGGTTAGAACTACTTGTTTGGTGTAGTGGTTAAGTGCATGGGCTCTTATCTGGGAGAACGGGGTTTGATACCCCACTCCTTCACGTGCACCTGCTGATGTGACTTAGAGTCAGTCACAAGTTCTCCCAGAGCTGTTCCTCTCAAGAGCAGTTTCTGTCAGAGCTTTCTCAGCTCCATCTATCTCACGGGGTGTCTGTTGTGGGGAAGAGAAAGGATATTGTACACCACTCCGAGACTCCTTTGGGGAGTGAAGAGTGGGGTATAAATCCAATCTCTTTTCTTAAGGCCTTATTCTTGAGTTGATACTGCAGCCCTTAGACCAAATGAACATACAAAACACTCGCAGATATATCTAGATATAGATATATATGGCAGGTAAAACATTTCCAAAGATCAAAACTAGAAGAAAAGAGCCTGCTGCAGCGGGGAGGGCGGGATATAAATAAAATAAAATAAAATGAATAAAATAAAATAAAAATTACAATTTCATCTAAAAGTTAAGTTAACCACCAAAGAGTTTCTTTGACCTGAGTATCATACAGAACCTGGCTACTTGGTAGGGTTGCCAAGTCCAATTCAAGAAATATCTGGGGACTTTGGGGGTGGAGCCAGGAGACTTTGGGGTGGCGCCAAGATCAAGGCTGTGACAAGCATCACTGAACTCCAAAGGGAGTTCTGGCCATCACATTTAAAGCGATGGCACACCTTTTCAATTCCTTCCTTCCATAGGAAATAATGGACAGGGGCGCCTTCTTTTGGGGCTCACAGAATTGGATCCCCTGGTCCAATCCCTTTGAAACTTGGAGGGTATTTTGGGGAGAGGCACTAGATGCTATACTGAAAATTTGGTGCCTCTACCCCCAAAAACAGCCCTCCCAGAGCCCCAGATACCCACGAATCAATTCTCCATGATTTTCTATGGGAATAAATCTCCACAGGGAATCACAGAGTTCCCAGCAGACATTTCCCTCCCCTCCCCCCGCTTTCTGACGACCCTGAAGTGGGGGGAGGGCCTCCAAACCGGGGGATCCCCTGCCCCCACCTGGGGATTGGCAACCCTACTACTTGGTGGGTAATCTTAGGAGGTCCGTCGTTTAAAAGGAATCCAAGTTTAGCTTTTTCTGACAGGCCTGAGGTTTTCCCAAAGAGGAGTGTGGTTCTCATAGTGTGGGCAGATAAAAATGGTCTCTCTCTCCCTAAGCGGGCAGGCGACAAGGCCTTGCTTTTGTTTTTTTTCATTTGTCTCTCAGGACTGTGCCCCCCACCACCACCATCCCGCCCACAACACTCTTGCCAATTGGCAAGCACTGTGTAGCAACCCTAGTTGGAGGCCGTCCTTACCTGACAATGCTCCATTCTGGCTCTATCCTCACAATGGTTGGGTCTTCCACGTACTCAAACTCCAGCTCCTTCGGCACCTTCGCCAGCTCCTTGTGTATCTTCGCCTTGTCCACCTTCACCGTCACGTCCACTCTCGTCAGGCCGTTGCTGGAGGCCGTGGTGTTGCAGACGATGAAGTCGACAGTCCTCCTGCGGGGGACAGAGGCGGAGACGAAACCAGCCGAGAAAAGTTATACCACAGACAAGGCGTTCGAACGGGGCTTAACAGAGATATCGGGTTGTTATCTCACCACGCATGCTAAATCGCTCAGTTCTCATTGATACACAGAATTAAACTTCATTGGTCGTAAAGCGGCCACTGGACTCAAAATTAGTTTTCTCATCTGTCTGTTAACTGAATCCTTTTGTTAACTGGATCCCTACCTGGTTTTCTTTGAAGTGCGGAAGAACGGTCTCCTATTAGAATACTGATTCAGGTGGGTTGCCATACTGGTCTGAAACGGGTTTGTGGGGTTTTTTTGTAGGAGGAACTCCTTTGCATATTAGGCCACACACCCCTGATGTAGCCAATCCTCCAGGAGCTTCCAGTAGGCCCTGTAAGCTCTTGCAGGATTGGCTACATCGGGGAGGTGTGGCCTAATATGCAAAGGCGTTCCTGCCACAAAAAAAGCAACTCTGAAACAACAGGGGAAAAAGTTCGAGTCCATTGACTCGACCAACTAATTTCAATTCTGGGTATAAGTAAGAACTGAATGACTTAGCATGTGCAGTGAGAACTCAATATCCCCCAGATCTTAACAGAGATATCAGTTCTAAACTCACTATACATACTATGGCACGCAGTTCTCATTTATACACAGAATTAAACGCTGTTGGTCTTAAAGATGCCACGGGACTTAAACTTAGTTCTCACATCTGTTCATTAACTCTTTAATTATCTGTATGCTAATTTGCTGCTATTTATAGGTGCTTTAATCCAGGGGTGTCAAACTCATTTGTTATGAGGGGTGGATCTCACATATATGAGACCTTCTCAGGCTAGGTCATGGGTATGATAAAATGTAATGCTAAGGTAACAGAGATATAAAGTTTATAAAAGACACAAACAAACACAATTTTTAAATCTTTAAATAAAACATAATTAAAACATTGTCACTCTTGCAATATTTTGTTTATTTAACAGTGTCTGATAACTGGCACCTCTTGCTCTGAATTATTGCATCAAAATCCGAAGACAATGTCTATGCTATAGCAATCCTGAACATGCTGTTCAGGTGTTGTTCAGGTATTTGTAAGTTGCAAGCCTACTTTTGATTTACTGACGTTCATTACAAAAATCCCATGGTCAATGCTTTGATCCTAAGACCCAGAGGAAAATATGAAATGGCTGGGCCTTGCAAGCTTTTGTACATAAGTTGCTTCATGTGCTGGTCGTCCAATGGAGGAAAGAGAGGCTTTGCTCTGTAGCTTGATTGAGCAAGCCTGGCAAAGCAAGCTGTGATGGAGAAGGAAACAAGAAAGGGAGAAAGAAGCAGGCAGCAGTGAGGTGCTCGCGGGCCTGATAGGAGCCCTCCGGGGGCCTGATTTGGCCCCCAGGCCACATGTTCGACACCTCTGCTTTAATCCAATGTTAGCTATACATCGCTCAGTTACTTATACATCTCAACTCCAATAAGACCTTCCTGACAGCTGCTGCCCCTTACTTATAAGTAATGGCTTAGGAAGTCTTGTTTCAATGTCTCCAAATAACTATGTATGTACACAAAAGCTGATACCCAGAATTAAACTTTTTCTGTCTTAAAGGTGCCACTGGACTCAAAACTTTGCCTTTAGCAGGGGTGGAATTCTAGCAGGAGCTGCTTTGCATATTAGGCCACACACCCCTCTTTTTCATAAGCTCTTGGAGGATTGGCTACATCAGGGGTGCGTGGCCTAATAGGCAAAGCAGCTCCTGCTAGAATTCCACCCATGCCTATTAGAATCGATTCATTCCAGGGAAATAACCATTCACCAGCTGAGGTGGCTCCTTGAGGCTTCTCCCTCGCCTGTGCTTTTGACTGTGCTTTTATTTGCAAATGGACCACCTCCATGAATTCACAAAGCCATGGACTCTAGGCAGGCCAGCTTTATGGGCAAAAGGCTTATGCATCAAAGTCCTTGTCCAACGGGAGAGGTTAGTCATGGTTACAATCACCTCTAGCAACCGTTTCCTCAGGGCGTTTTCTTGTAGCAGGAACTCCTTTGCATATTAGGCCACACACTCCCTGATGTAGCCAATCCTCCTGGAGCTTCCAGCAGGCCCTGTACGAAGAGCCCTGTAAGGAATTCTAGCAGGCCCTCCTTTGCCTATTAGGCCACACCCCCCTGATGTAGCCAATCCTCCTGGAGCTTACAGCAGGCCCTGTACGAAGAGCCCTGTAAGGAATTCTAGCAGAACCTCCTTTGCATATTAGGCCACACACCCCTGATGCAGCCAATCCTCCTGGAGCTTCCAGCAGGCCCTGTACGAAGAGCCCTGTAAGGAATTCTAGCAGGACCTCCTTTGCCTATTAGGCCACACAGCCCTGATGTAGCCAATCTTCCTGGAGCTTCCAGCAGTCCCTGTACTAAGAGCCCTGTAAGGAATTCTAGCAGGACCCCTTTGCCTATTAGGCCACACCCCCCTGATGCAGCCAATCCTCCTGGAGCTCTCAGCAGGCCCTGTACGAAGAGCCCTGTAAGGAATTTTAGCAGGACCTCCTTTGTCTATTAGGCCACACACCCCTGATGTAGCCAATCCTCCTGGAGCTTACAGCAGGCCCTGTACGAAGAGCCCTGTAAGGAATTCTAGCAGGACCTCCTTTGCCTATTAGGCCACACACCCCTGATGTAGCCAATCCTCCTGGAGCTTCCAGCAGGCCCTGTACGAAGAACCCTGTAAGGAATTCTAGCAGGACCTCCTTTGCCTATTAGGCCACACACCCCTGATGTAGCCAATCCTCCTGGAGCTTCCAGCAGGCCCTGTATGAAGAACCCTGTAAGCTCTTGGAGGATTGACTACATCAGGGGGTGTGGGCTAATATGCAAAGGAGTTCCCACTACAAAAAAACCCCTGCATTTCCTAAGCATTGCAAGAGAAAACTAGTCCCTGGTGAACTGCGCTCATTGGTTCATACCTGGGGGAGAGGCAGGGCTGCCCCCCCAACCACACCGAGACGTTGCTGCCGGCTTGCAGGTTTTTGCCACTGATCGTGATCTGCGTTCCCCCGGACACTGGGCCTCGCTTCGGGTTTAGATCAGAAAGGCTCAGAGTCTGGAGGGAAAAAAAATACGACATGACAGTGAGTTGCAGGGCTTAAATGGAATCACTGATGTACTTGATTAATCATTATTAATTATTATTGATCAATTATTGATTATTGATTACATATCGATAATTATTAATGATTGATACATCCTGCTTTTCGCGCCAACAGGCACCCAGCGCGACGTGCAGACTCGCATTCCTTTTCGCCTCAGAACAACCCTGTGAGGTAAGCTGGGCTGAGAGTTTGTGACTGGCCCGAGGTCACCCGGCACACTTCTGAGTGGGGATTCGCGTCTCCCAGATTCTAGTTCCACACTATAACCCAGGATTCTGAGGATGGTGGGCACAGCCCTCCAAAGCCTGCCATGACCCTCGTGCTGTGGATCCACACAGCCCATCAGAAGTTCTGCTGGGCGAAAGCCCCACTGGCTCAACCCACTTGGTGGGCACCAAGGAATGTGTTGGCAGGCACTGTATCGGGGACCCTTGTCTGAAACACTAGCGTTCAAAACTTCTCAAGCCTTCAAAATGGTGCTTGCCCTAAGCTCCTGGTTCCAGTTCAGCTCTGGTTACCCACAGACTCCCATCCACTCCCCAAACACCCACATGTTGTTGCTGTTCAGTCGCACAGTCGAGTCTGACTCTTTGCGACCCCATGGACAAAGTCATGCCAGGCCTTCCTGTCTTCCACCATCCTCCGAAGTCTGCTCAAATTCGTGCTTGTTACATCAGGAACGCTGTCCAGCCATCACGTCTTTTGCCGTCCCCTTCTTCTTTGGCCTTCTGTCTTTCCCAGCATCAGGGTCTTCTCCAGGGAGTGCTCCCTTCTCCTTTGGTGGCCAAAATATTTGAGCTTCAGCTTCAGCATCTGACCTTCCAGGGAACAGTCAGGGTTGATTCCCCTTAGGACTGACTGATTGGATCTTCTTGCAGTCCAAGGGACTCTCAAGAGTCTTCTCCAGGGAGTGCTCCCTTCTCATTGGGTGGCCAAAGTATTTGAGCTTCAGCTTCAGCATCTGACCTTCCAGGGAACAGTCTGGGTTGATTTCCCTTAGGACTGACTGATTGGATTTTCTTGCAGTCCAAGGGACTCTCAAGATTCTTCTCCAGTGAGTGCTTCCTTCTCATTGGGTGGCCAAAGTATTGGAGCTTCAGCTTCAGCATCTGACCTTCCAGGGAACAGTCTGGGTTGATTTCCCTTAGTACTTACTGATTTGATCTTCTTGCACTCCAAGGGACTCTCAAGATTTTCTCCAGTGAGTGCTCCCTTCTTTCATTTCATTTTATTTGATTTATATCCCGCCCTGCCCTACCCTACCAAAGCGGGCTCAGGGCAGCTCACAACATAAAAATTCTAACAATAAAATTCAAGAATCAAAATACAATAATAATTTACATTGGGTGGCCAAAGGATTTGAGCTTCTCATTCAGTGGCCAAAGTATTTGAGCTTCATCTTTAGCATCTGACCTTCCAGGGAACAGTCTGGGTTGATTTCCCTTAGGACTGACTGATTTGATCTTCTTGCAGTCCAAGGGACTCTCAAGAGTCTTCTCCACCACCACAGCTCGAAAGCATCTATTTTCTGCCCTGGCCTTCCTTATGGTCCAGCTCTCACAGCCCTACATTACTACTGGGAATACCATCGCTTTGACTATATGGACTTTTGTTGGCAGGGTGATGTCTCCGCTTTTTATCATTCTGCCCAGGTTCGCCATAGCTGTCCTCCCAAGGAGCAAAAGTCTTTTAATTTCATGGCTACAGTCACCATCTGCAGTGATCTTGGATCCCAGAAATGTGAAGTCTGTCACTATTTCCGTGTCTTCCCCTTCTATTTGCTACGTTGTAATGGGGCCGGATGCCATGATCTTAGTTTTTTTGATGTTGCGTTTCAAGCCTTTTGATGTTGAGTTTCAACAGCCCCGTGGCGCAGAGTGGTAAAGCTGCAGTCTGAACTCTCTGCTCACGATCTGAGTTTGATCCCAGCGGAAGCTGGGTTCAGGTAGGCGGCTTGAGGTTGACTCAGCCTTCCATCCTTCAGAGGTCGGTCAAATGAGTCCCCAGCTTGCTGGGGGGAAAGCATAGAGGACTGGGGAAGGCAAGGGCAAACCACCCCGTAAAAAGTCTGCCATGAAAACGTTGTGAAAGCAACGTCACCCAGAGTCGGAAACGACTGGTGCTTGCACAGGAGACTACCTTTACCTTTAGAGAACCCCGTGGCACAGAGTGTTAAAGCTGCAGTGAAGTTTGATGGATTTTATGAAGAACTTAGAAGTTCTGTTCAGTCTAGTCTTATGTGAGGATAGTAAAGTGCCCCATGGTGCAGAGTGTTAAAGCTGCAGGACTGCAGTCCAAACTCTATGCTCACGACCTGAGTTCAATCCCAGCAGAAGCTGGGTTCAGGTAGCTGACTAAAGGTTGACTCAGCCTTCCATCCTTCTGAGGTCGGTAAAATGAGTCCCCAGCTTGCTGGGGGGGAAGTGTAAAAGACTGGGGAAGGGAATGGCTAACCCGTAAAAAGTCTGCCGTGAAAACGTGAAAGCAGCGTCACCCCAGAGTTGGAAACGACTGGTGCTCGCACAGGGGACTACCTTTACCTTTACTTCAAGCCTTCAGGGAAAGCTTTGGGGGGCTGTGCCCACCATGCTCAGAATTCTGGGTTATAGTGTGGAACTAGAATCTGTGAGACACCCCCATATATACCGACAAATAGAAAGCTGGCTTATTTTCAGGGACTCGCCGGAGGAGAAATGTAACTTCCTTCCCATCCAAGTTACCCTTAAAAAAAAAAAAATCAAGATAAAATCATCAGATTCAGAATGTCACATATCGCCCTGAAACTGAACCGCGGCGAGGGATCATCCCTCTTCCTGGAAGAAATCTAAAGTTGCAGGTCTCCCCCCCCACCCTTCATTAGCATTTTAATAGAAAAACTTTCCTTTCTGGTCCCAAGTGAAAAGCCGCTATCTGCATTTCAATGAAAGGTGCCTGTACCTCCCGGTTCCCCCTGCTCTTTTCTGCAATGAACGAGCAGGAACAATGGGTAGGATGCGTTGCAGAACATCTGAAATTATTAATGTCATTAATGTCATTTTAAAAAAAAATGCTTGCACTTAAGGGCTTGTTGATCAGCCCTCAGAGTATCAAAATGATCTCTGGAGAACCCCAGCGGTTGAGAGGAAAGGAAAGGTCCCCTGGGCGAGCACCAGTCGTTTCCGACTCTGGGGTGACGTTGCTTTCACAACGTTTTCACGGCAGACTTTTTATGGGGTGGTTTGCCCTTGCCTTCCCCGGTCATCTACGCTTTCCCCCCCAGCAAGCTGGGGACTCATTTGACCGACCTCGGAAGGATGGAAGGCTGAGTCAACCTCGAGCCGGCTACCTGAAAACCCAGCTTCCACCGGGGATCGAACTCAGGTCATGAGCAGAGCTTAGGACTGCAGTACTGCAGCTTTATCACTCTGCGCCACGGGGCTGCTTAAAGGTAAAGGTAGTCCCCTGGGCAAGCCCCAGTTGTTTCCGACTCTGGGGTGACGTTTCTTTCACAACGTTTTCACGGCAGACTTTTTATGGGGTGGTTTGCCATTGCCTTCCCTGGTCATCTACGCTTCCCCCCCCCCCCCCCCAGCAAGCTGGGGACTCATTTGACCGACCTCGGAAGGATGGAAGGCTGAGTCAACCCTGAGCCGGCTACCTGAACCAGCTTCTGCCGGGGATCGAACTCCGGTCGTGAGCAGAGGGCTCCGACTGCAGTACTGCAGCTTTACCACTCTGCGCCACGGGGCTCTCTCTAAAAGCTCAAGGAAAATTAAAGGTCCCCTGTGCAAGCACCAGACATTTCCAACTCTGGGGTGATGTTGCTTTCACAACGTTTTCATGTTAGACTTTTTACGGGGTGGATTGCCATTGCCTTCCCCAGTCATCTACGCTTTCCCCCCAGCAAGCTGAGGACTCATTTGACCGACCTTGGAAGGCTGAGTCAACCTTGAGCCGGCTACCTGAAAATCCAGCTTTCGCCGGGGATCGATCTCAGGTCGTGAGCAGAGCTTAGGACTGCAGTACTGCAGCTTTAACACTCTGTGCCACGGGGCTCTTAAGTTGTTCTCTACGCCCCATCAAAATGCAACAACATAATGGTAGCTCTACAATGGTCTCGTGAACCACCCAAAAGTCCTCAGAGTATCAAAATGATCTGTGGAGACCCCCAGCACAGTCAAAGAGAGACAGTTTGGTGTCGTGGTTGAGAGCAGTGTACTCCAATCTGGAGAACTGGGTTTGATTCCCCACACCTCACCCCCATGCAGCCAACTGGGTGTCCTTGGGCTAGTCACACTTCTCCCAGAGGTCTCTCAGCCCCACCAACCTCACAGGGTGTCTGTTGTAGGGAGAGAAAGGGGAGATTGTAAACCATTCTGTGGCTCCAAGTTAAGGGCAGGGTATAAATCTAATCTCCTCCTCCTAGGGCTACCTTGCCCCCCGTCCACAACAGCCTCTCTAGGGGTTTCTGGGAAAACGCTATGGTTTTCTCAGACGCTCTAGCAATTTGGAAGGGAAAACCCTTATCTACAAAAGATACCATAGAGTTTTTGCCTCCCAAAATGCTAGAGCGTCCAGGGAAAACTCTCTCTATGTAGACAAGGAAGAGCCCTGTGGCGCAGAGTGGTAAAGCTGCAGTACTGCAGACGGAGTCCTCTGCTCACGACCTGAGTTCAATCCCAGCGAAAGCTGGTTTAGGTAGCCGGCTCGAGCTTGACTCAGCCTTCCATCTTTCTGAGGTCAGTAAAAGGAGTCCCCAGCTTGCTGCGGGGGAAGTGTAGATGACGGGAAGGCAATGGCAAACCACCCTGTAAAAAGTCTGCCGTGAAAACGTTGTGAAAGCAACGTCAGCCCAGAGTCGGAAACAACTGGTGCTTGCACAGGGGACCTTTCCTTTCCACCGTGGACAAGTATTTCCTTTTGTCCGTCCTGAACATTCTGCCCATCAGCTTCTCTGGATGCCCTCTAGTCTAGTCCTTTGGTAGAAAAAGTTCTCTCTGCTCTCTCCACTTCGTGCAACATTTATAAACCTCAGTCATGTCCCCCCCCCCTTTAGTTGTCTCATTCATAGAATCATAGAGTTGGAAGGGACCTCCAGAGTCATCTAGTCCAACCCCCTGCACAATGCAGAAAATGTACAAATCCCTCCCCCTAAATTCATAGGATCTTCATTGCTGTCAGATGGCCATCTAGCCTCTGTTGAAAGACCTCCAAGGAAGGAGAGCCCACCACCTCCCAAGGAGGAAGCTCGTTCCACTGAGGAACCACTCTAACAGTCAGGAAATTCTTCCTTATGTTGAGCCGAAAACTCTTTTGATTTAATTTCAACCCATTGGTTCTGGTCCTACCTTCTAGGGCCACAGAAAACAATTCTGCACCATCCTCTATAGGACAGCCCTTCAAGTACTTGAAGATGGTGATCCGATCACCTCTCAGCCACCTCCTCTCCAGGCTAAACATGCCCAGCTCCTTCGACCTTTCCTCACAGGACTTGGTCTCCAGACCCCCCACCATCTTGTCGCCCTCCTTTGGACCCCTTCCAGTTTAGAATAATAGAATTATAGAGTTGGAAGGGGCCTCCAGGGTCATCTAGTCCAACCCCCTGCACAATGCAGGAAACTCACAAACACCTCCCCATAAATTCACAGGACCCTCAATGCTGTCAGAAGGCCATCTAACCTCTGTCGAAAAACCTCCAAGGCAAGAGAGCCCACCACCTACCGAGGAAGCCTGTTCCACTGAGGAATCGCTCTAACGGTCAGAAAGTTCTTCCTAATGTTGAGCCGGAAACTCTTTTGATTTAATTTCAACCCATTGGTTCTGGTCCTACCTTCTGGGGCCACAGAAAACAATTCCACACCATCCTCTACATGACAGCCCTTCAAGTACTTGAAGATGGTGTTCATATCACCTCTCAGCCGCCTCCTCTCCAGGTTAAACATCTCCAGCTCCTTCAACCTTTCCTCATAGGACTTGGTCTCCAGACCCCTCATCATCTTTCCAAAACAGATGTTAAGAGGAGAATTTTATGGACACCATGGACCGCCAAAAAGACAAAATAAGCGGGTTCTAGATCAAATCAAGGCTGAACTCTCCCTAGAAGCTAAAAATCACCCAACTGAGGCTATCGTACTTTGGTCACAGTATAAGAAGTCAAAAGTCACTGGAAAAGACAATAACGCTGGGAAAAGTTGCAGGCAACAGGAAAAGAGGAAGACCCTGGGGTTTTTTTGGTAGCAGGAACTCCTTTGCATATTAGGCCACACCCCTCTGATGTAGCCAACCCTCCAAGAGCTTACAGGGCTCTTCTTACAGGGCCTAATGCCAGCTCTTGGAGGATTGGCTACATCAGAGGGGTGTGCCCTAATATGCAAAGGAGTTCCTGCTACAAAAAAAGCCCTGGGAAGACCCAACCAGAGATGGACGGACTCCATCCAGGAAGCCACGGCCTTCAGTCTGCAAGACCTGAGCAAGTCTGTTAAGGAGAGGACGTCTCGGGAGTCATCGATTCGGAGGGCTGCCCTAAATCAAAAGCAACTCAATGTCACATGACATAAGAAATTTGCTTTTGGAAATGTGAGGGACTGCCCGTCCATTCCGAACGAGTGCAGGGATTCGCGGAACCCGCTTACCGTAAAATAATACAGCTGGGAGGATCTGGCTGTGAACTCCGGCTTGCATTCGGCCACGCAGATGTCGACGTATCCGGCATGCTGGCTCAGCTTGGCCTCCCCCATCTCACACACTATTCTGAAAGAGAAGCGCAGAGATCGACCGATGAGGGAGTTGGAGAGACGCCACTCCTCCACATTCGCAAAGCCGGCAGACGCACACCCGGCTCACGCTCAAAGTGCTTCAGCAAAGATGGCTGCCCTGTGTCCGTGAGTTCCCCCACGCTCACAATCTTTTTTTTTTCTTTGCGCAAACACACATGGAGCTGCCTTATACTGAATCAGACCACTAGTCCGTTGCGCACGGGGACTCAAGTGAAGACTTAAAAGGTCGTTCCTGCCTGGCTCGTTGGAGCCATAAGAGTGGAGCTTGGGGACTCGGGAACAATGGGAAGCAGGATCCAAATTCCTGCTGCCCTGCTCCAATCAGGGGCCCCCTGCTGGTTTGAATGGTCCAATCACGTGCTTGCATGGGAACCCGGAGTCGTCTATATGGAGAGTCAGCTTGGTGTAGTGGTTAAGTGCGCGGACTCTTATCTGGGAGAAACACGCTTGATTCCCCACTCCTCTGCTTGCACCTGCTGGAATGGGCTTGGGTCAGCCATAGCTCTCTTATCTGGGAGAACCGGGTTTGATTCCCCACTCCTCCACTTGCACCTGCTGGAATGGCCTTGGGTCAGCTAGAGCTTACTTATCTGGGAGAACCGGGTTTGATTCCCCACCCCTCCACTTGCAGCTGCTGGCATGGCCTTGGGTCAGCCGGAGCTCTCTTATCTGGGAGAACTGGGTTTGATTCCCTCCTCCTCCACTTGCAGCTGCTGGAATGGCCTTGGGTCAGCCATAGCTCTCTTATCTGGGAGAACCGGGTTTGATTCCCCACTCCTCCACTTGCAGCTGCTGGAATGGCCTTGGGTCAGCCAGAGCTCTCTTATCTGGGAGAACTGGGTTTGATTCCCTCCTCCTCCACTTGCAGCTGCTGGAATGGCCTTGGGTCAGCCATAGCTCTCTTATCTGGGAGAACCGGGTTTGATTCCCCACTCCTCCACTTGCAGCTGCTGGAATGGCCTTGGGTCAGCCAGAGCTCTATTATCTGGGAGAACCGGGTGTGATTCCCCACCCCTCCACTTGCAGCTGCTGGAATGGCCTTGGGTCAGCCATAGCTCTCTTATCTGGGAGAACCGGGTTTGATTCCCCACTCCTCCACTTGTAGCTGCTGGCATGGCCTTGGGTCAGCCAGAGCTCTCTTATCTGGGAGAGCGGGTTTGATTCCCCACTCCTCCACTTGCACCTGCTGGAATGGCCTTGGGTCAGCCAGAGCTCTCTTATCTGAGAGAACTGGGTTTGATTCTCCTCTCCTCCACTTGCAGCTGCTGGAATGGCCTTGGGTCAGCCAGAGCTCTCTTATCTGAGAGAACCGGGTTTGATTCTCCTCTCCTCCACTTGCAGCTGCTGGAATGGCCTTGGGTCAGCCAGAGCTCTCTTATCTGGGAGAACCGGGTTTGATTCTCCTCTCCTCCACTTGCAGCTGCTGGAATGGCCTTGGGTCAGCCAGAGCTCTCTTATCTGAGAGAACCGGGTTTGATTCCCCACTCCTCCACTTGCACCTGCTGAAACCGCCTTGGGTCTGCCATAGCTCTTTCAGGAGTTGTCCTTGAAAGGGCAGTTGCTGTGAGAGTCCTTTCAGCTCCACCCACCTCACAGGGTGTCTGTTGTGGGGGAGGAAAGTCAGGGAGATTGTGAGCCGCTCTGAAACTCTGAGATTCAGGGTGGAGGGCGGAATATAAATCCAAAATAAATCCAATATAGTTGGCCCTGTTGGCCCAGTTGTTCAGTCTTTAAGTGCAGTCTATCTTATGCTGTACCTAATAAAGACCTGATGATCACTACCACCTTGCCTCTCCCATGTGTTGAACCCACTATATTATACAGTCCATTAAAGTTAATATTGTTTACACAGGCTGGCAGCAGCTCTCCAGGGTCTCAAGCTGAAGTCTTTCCCATCACCTTCTGCCTGGTCCTTTTAACTGGAGATGCCGGGGATGGAACCTGGGACCTTCTGCGTGCCAAGCAGAGGCTCTGCCACTGAGCTACAGCCCCACTTCATGGCTCTCCAGGGTCTCAGGCTGAGGTCTTTCCCATCACCTTCTGCCTGGTCCTTTTAACTGGAGATGCCGGGGATGGAACCTGGGACCTTCTGCGTGCCAAGCAGAGGCTCTGCCACTGAGCTACAGCCCCACTTCATGGCTCTCCAGGGTCTCAGGCTGAGGTCTTTCCCATCACCTTCTGCCTGGTCCTTTTAACTGGAGATGCCGAGGATGGAACCTGGGACCTTCTGCGTGCCAAGCAGAGGCTCTGCCACTGAGCTACAGCCCCACTTCATGGCTCTCCAGGGTCTCAGGCTGAGGTCTTTCCCATCACCTTCTGCCTGGTCCTTTTAACTGGAGATGCCGAGGATGGAACCTGGGACCTTCTGCGTGCCAAGCAGAGGCTCTGCCACTGAGCTACAGCCCCACTTCATGGCTCTCCAGGGTCTCAGGCTGAGGTCTTTCCCATCACCTTCTGCCTGGTCCTTTTAACTGGAGATGCCGGGGATGGAACCTGGGACCTTCTGCGTGCCAAGCAGAGGCTCTGCCACCGAGCTACAGCCCCACTTCATGGCTCTCCAGGGTCTCAGGCTGAGGTCTTTCCCATCACCTTCTGCCTGGTCCTTTTAACTGGAGATGCCGAGGATGGAACCTGGGACCTTCTGCGTGCCAAGCAGAGGCTCTGCCACTGAGCTACAGCCCCACTTCATGGCTCTCCAGGGTCTCAGGCTGAGGTCTTTCCCATCACCTTCTGCCTGGTCCTTTTAACTGGAGATGCCGGGGATGGAACCTGGGACCTTCTGCGTGCCAAGCAGAGGCTCTGCCACTGAGCTACAGCCCCACTTCATGGCTCTGCAGGGTCTCAGGCTGAGGTCTTTCCCATCACCTTCTGCCTGGTCCTTTTAACTGGAGATGCCGGGGATGGAACCTGGGACCTTCTGCGTGCCAAGCAGAGGCTCTGCCACTGAGCTACAGCCCCACTTCATGGCTCTGCAGGGTCTCAGTCTGAGGTCTTTCCCATCACCTTCTGCCTGGTCCTTTTAACTGGAGATGCCGGGGATGGAACCTGGGACCTTCTGCGTGCCAAGCAGAGGCTCTGCCACTGAGCTACAGCCCCACTTCATGGCTCTGCAGGGTCTCAGGCTGAGGTCTTTCCCATCACCTTCTGCCTGGTCCTTTTAACTGGAGATGCTGGGGATGGAACCTGGGACCTTCTGCGTGCCAAGCAGAGGCTCTGCCACTGAGCTACAGCCCCACTTCATGGCTCTGCAGGGTCTCAGGCTGAGGTCTTTCCCATCACCTTCTGCCTGGTCCTTTTAACTGGAGATGCCGGGGATGGAACCTGGGACCTTCTGCGTGCCAAGCAGAGGCTCTGCCACTGAGCTACAGCCCCACTTCATGGCTCTCCAGGGTCTCAGGCTGAGGTCTTTCCCATCACCTTCTGCCTGGTCCTTTTAACTGGAGATGCCGGGGATGGAACCTGGGACCTTCTGCATGCCAAGCAGAGGCTCTGCCACTGAGCTACACTTCATGATTCTCCAGGGTCTCAGGCTGAGGTCTTTCCCATCACCTACTGCCTGGTACTTTCAACTGGAGATGCCGGGGATGGAACCTGGGACCTTCTGCGTGCCAAGCAGAGGCTCTGCCACCGAGCTACAGCCCCACTTCATGGCTCTCCAGGGTCTCAGGCTGAGGTCTTTCCCATCACCTTCTGCCTGGTCCTTTTAACTGGAGATGCCGGGGATGGAACCTGGGACCTTCTGCGTGCCAAGCAGAGGCTCTGCCACTGAGCTACAGCCCCACTTCATGGCTCTGCAGGGTCTCAGGCTGAGGTCTTTCCCATCACCTTCTGCCTGGTCCTTTTAACTGGAGATGCTGGGGATGGAACCTGGGACCTTCTGCGTGCCAAGCAGAGGCTCTGCCACTGAGCTACAGCCCCACTTCATGGCTCTGCAGGGTCTCAGGCTGAGGTCTTTCCCATCACCTTCTGCCTGGTCCTTTTAACTGGAGATGCCGGGGATGGAACCTGGGACCTTCTGCGTGCCAAGCAGAGGCTCTGCCACTGAGCTACAGCCCCACTTCATGGCTCTCCAGGGTCTCAGGCTGAGGTCTTTCCCATCACCTTCTGCCTGGTCCTTTTAACTGGAGATGCCGGGGATGGAACCTGGGACCTTCTGCATGCCAAGCAGAGGCTCTGCCACTGAGCTACACTTCATGATTCTCCAGGGTCTCAGGCTGAGGTCTTTCCCATCACCTACTGCCTGGTACTTTCAACTGGAGATGCCGGGGATGGAACCTGGGACCTTCTGTGTGCCAAGCAGAGGCTCTGCCACTGAGCTACACTTCATGATTCTCCAGGGTCTCAGGCTGAGGTCTTTCCCATCACCTACTGCCTGGTACTTTCAACTGGAGATGCCGGGGATGGAACCTGGGACCTTCTGTGTGCCAAGCAGAGGCTCTGCCACTGAGCTACAGCCCCACTTCATGGCTCTCCAGGGTCTCAGGCTGAGGTCTTTCCCATCACCTACTGCCTGGTACTTTCAACTGGAGATGTCTGGGATGGAACCTGGGACCTTCTGCATACAAAGCAGAGGCTCTTCTGGTATGACATGGCCCCTCCACAAAGAACCCGGAATTCAACCTTTGTTGATCCAAAAGGTTGATCCACCACACTCAAGCTTTGTTCTGTGAGAATTAAGAACGGATGGATCAGACCAAGGCCCACCTTATCTGCTGTTCTGCTTCAAAAGGCCCCGTGGGAACCCTCGTCTAGTTCATGAATGTGGTGGAATTATAGGCGAGATGGGGGCAGTTTTATACAGCATCCTGAACTGGATGAGGCCTCTCTGTTTGGTTCTCTCCCCTAAGGTGTTGCAGAAGGCACTTCAAGCCCGGCAATGACTCCCTGCACTCTACTCTACTCTACTGGAGAGCCAGTTTGGTGTAGTGGTTAAGCGTGCAGACTCTTATCTGGGAGAACCGGGTTTGATTCCCCACTCCTCCACTTGCACCTGCTGGAATGGCCTTGGGTCAGCCATAGCTCTCTTATCTGGGAGAACCGGGTTTGATTCCCCACTCCTCCACTTGCACCTGCTAGCATGGCCTTGGGTCAGCCAGAGCTCTGGCAGAAGTTGTCCTTGAAAGGGCAGCTGCTGGGAGAGCCCTCTCAGCCCCACCCACCTCACAGGGTGTCTGTTGTGGGGGAGGAAGGTAAAGGAGATTGTGAGCCGCTCTGAGACTCTTTGGAGTGGAGGGCGGGATATAAATCCAATATCTTCATCTACCTCACAGGGTGTCTGTTGTGGGGGAGGAAGGGAAAGGAGATTGTGAGCTGCTCTGAGACTCTTCGGAGTGGAGGGTGGGATATAAATCCAATATCTTCATCTACCTCACAGGGTGTCTGTTGTGGGGGGGGAAGTTAAAGGAGATTGTGAGCCGCTCTGAGACTCTTCGGAGTGGAGGGCGGGATATAAATCCAATATCTTCATCTACCTCACAGGGTGTCTGTTGTGGGGGGGGGAAGGGAAAGGAGATTGTGAGCCGCTCTGAGACTCTTCGGAGTGGAGGGTGGGATATAAATCCAATATCTTCATCTACCTCACAGGGGGTCTGTTGTGGGGGAGGAAGGGAAAGGAGATTGTGAGCCGCTCTGAGACTCTTCGGAGTGGAGGGTGGGATATAAATCCAATATCTTCATCTACCTCACAGGGTGTCTGTTGTGGGGGGGGAAGTTAAAGGAGATTGTGAGCCGCTCTGAGACTCTTCGGAGTGGAGGGTGGGATATAAATCCAATATCTTCATCTACCTCACAGGGTGTCTGTTGTGGGGGGGGGAAGGGAAAGGAGATTGTGAGCCGCTCTGAGACTCTTTGGAGTGGAGGGCGGGATATAAATCCAATATCTTCATCTACCTTACAGGGTGTCTGTTGTGGGGGCGGGGGGGAAGGTAAAGGAGATTGTGAGCCGCTCTGGGACTCTTCGGAGTGGAGGGCGGGATATAAATCCAATATCTTCATCTACCTCACAGGGTGTCTGTTGTGGGGGGGGGGAGGGAAAGGAGATTGTGAGCCGCTCTGAGACTCTTCGGAGTGGAGGGCGGGATATAAATCCAATATCTTCATCTACCTCACAGGGTGTCTGTTGTGGGGGAGGAAGGTAAAGGAGATTGTGAGCCGCTCTGAGACTCTTCGGAGTGGAGGGCGGGATAGAAATCCAATATCATCTTCTACTCTAAAAAGAACTGTCTACAGTTACTGCCACAGGAAGTGGTGGAGGCCGCAAGCATAGCCAGCTTCAAGAGGGGACTGAATAAACATATGGAGCAGAGGTCTATTGGTGCCTTTGTCTGGGGCAGTGATGCTCTGTATTCTTGGTGGTTGGGGGGGGGGGCAAGAGTGGGAGGGCTTCTAGTGTCCTGGCCCCACTGATGGGCCTCCTGATGTCACCTGGGTTTTTTGGCCACTGTGTAACACAGACTGTTGGACTGGATGGGCCATTGGTCTGATCCAACATGACTTCTCTTATGTTCTTATGTTTGGGGCAGGGATGCTCTGCATTCTTGGTGCTTGGGGGGGCAACAGTGGGAGGGCTTTTAGTGTCCTGGCCCCACTGATGGACCTCCTGATGGCACCTGGATTTTTTGGCCACTGTGTGACACAGCATGTTGGACTGGATGGGCCACTGGGCTGATCCAAAATGGCTTCTCTTATGTTTTTAGTGATGGAACTTTGTCTGAGGCAAATGATGCTCTGTATTCTTGGTGCTTGGGAGGGACAACAGTGTGAGGACTTCTAGTGTCCTGGCCCCGCTGATGGACCTCCTGATGGCACCTGGGTTTCCTTGGCCACTGTGTGACACAGTGTTGGACTGGATGGGCCACTGGCCTGATCCAACATGGCTTCTCTTCTGTTCTTCTGTGACACAGAGTGTTGGACTGGATGGGCCACTGGCCTGATCCAACATGGCTTCTCTTATGTTCTTATGTGACACAAAGTGTTGGACTGGATGGGCCATTGGCCTGATCCAACATGGCTTCTCTGATGTTCTTATGTGACACAGAGTATTGGACTGGAGGGGCCACTTGCCTGATCCAACATGACTTCTTATATGACACAGAGTGTTGGACTGGAGGGGCCATTGGCCTGATCCAACATGGCTTCTCTTATGTTCTTATGTGACACAGAGTGTTGGACTGGATGGGCCATTGGCCTGATCCAACATGGCTTCTCTGATGTTCTTATGTGACACAGAGTGTTGGACTGGATGGGCCATTGGCCTGATCCAACATGGCTTCTCTTATGCTCTTACATTCTTATGAACAGGAAGCTGCCTTAAAGTGAATCAGACCCTCAGTCCATCAAGGTCAGAATTGTCTACTTGGATTGGCAACAGCTCTCCAGGGTCTCAGATGAAAGTCTTTCACATCACCTATGTCATGATCTTTTTCACTGGAGACACCAGGGATTGAACCTGGGACCTTCTGCACGCCAAGTGGATGCTCTACCACTGAGTCACGGCCCCTCACTACTTACTTTTTGTCCCACAGCTATTACTTACTGCTCCGCCGGTATATAACCTTCCACGAGGGGGACACACTCCACGCCGGCTACTTTGACATGTGACGCAATGTCCCGAAACTCCAGGCCCAGATTTTCTCCTCGGATGGTCACCCTGGTCCCTCCTTCTCGGGGTCCTCTGACTGGACTGATCTAAGGGAATAAAAAATGTACCATGAAGGTTAAAAGCCCAAGATAATGCACCACAGTTTCCCACAAGGGGATTGGTCTTACATTCTTTAAGAGGAGACCAGGTGTCCTTGAAAGGGCAGCTTCTGGGAGAGCTCTCTCAGCCCCACCCAGAGATTCAGGGCAGCTTACAATCTCCCATATCATCTCTCCCCACAACAGACACCCTGTGAGGTGGGTGGGACTGGGAGGGCTCTCACAGCAGCTGCCCTTTCAAGGACAACCTCTGTGAGAGCTCTGGCTGACCCAAGGCCATTCCAGCAGCTGCACATGGAGGAGTGGGGAATCAAACCCGGTTCTCCCAGATAAGAGAGCTCTGGCTGACCCAAGGCCATTCCAGCAGGTGCAAGTGGAGGAGTGGGGAATCAAACCTGGTTCTCCCAGATAAGAGAGCTCTGGCTGACCCAAGGCCATTCCAGCAGCTGCAAGTGGAGGAGTGGGGACTCAAACCCGGTTCTCCCAGATAAGAGCCCGCCCACTTAACCACTAGGCCAAACTGAAACATTTCTTTGTCTCAATCCGTTCACATCTGTATGAAGTTTAGCTGATCTGCTGTATGAAGCTGAGCACTGGCTACCAATAATGTACCGGATTTGCTTCAAGGTGCTGGTTTTAACCTTTAAAGCCCTATATGGCCTGGGTCCTGCATACCTTAGGGACCTCCTTTCCCCGTATATGCCCCAGCGAGCACTTCGGTCCGGGTCTCAAAACCTGTCGACAGTCCCCAGTGTCAGGGAAGTTAGGCTTCAGTCAACTAGAGCCAGGGCCTTTTCCACAGCTGCACCTAGCTAGTTGAATGAGTTGCCGGAGGACGTTAGGGCCCTGCGAGAGCTCCCACAGTTCCGCAGGGCCTGTAAAACGGCACTCTTCCACCTTGCTTTTCCATAAGGACAACTTACAGCAACAGACTAGGCCCATAAACCGGAGCTTAACATCATTCTGGATTTCCTACCGTGCTATGGCGATTTGGGGTCCCTTTGGAACATCTGAGATTGACTATCCAGTTATACTGCTACCATCGAAATTTAGCTGCATCATGAATCATTGTACTAGCATCTATTGTTATATTGTTTTGTTGTTTGTTTTAACAATTTATTAATAACATATGGTTACAATATTTAATTATCTTTTTCTTATATTAACCCATATGATATTTCACGCCCCCCTCCCTCCAATATTGACTTCCCCGCAGTTATAAATTTGAGTTTAATTCTAAAGGTACCACTAATCTATCAAAATGTAATACTTTTGATTAATACTAAAAAATTGTCCAATGTCTTTTTACGGTCCACTCTTTCTCCATATATCCTTTGAATTTCTTCCACTCCTTTTTGAATAAATCTAAGTCATAGTCTCTTAAAGTTTTAGTTAATTTGTCCATCTCACTCCTCGATAAAACTTTCACAATCCAATCCCATTTCTCTGGTATTGTCCCTTGTTTCCACAGCTGCGCATACAATGTCCTAGCAGCTGAGAGCAAGTATTGTTATATTGTTTTAACTGATATTTTAAAACTCGACTTTTATGTCTTATGTATTATCGACGTTTTATCTCGTTGGGTCATTTTTTGACCCTAACCTGTGAGCCGCCCTGAATCTGCCTTCGGCGGGGGAGGACGGGATAAAATAAAATAAATAAAATAAATATAATGTACATCCTCCTCGGACTAGAGTAGGGGGGGGGGAACCTGGTAAAAATGCACGGGGAAGGCTTTGCTGCTTGCCAACCCTCCAGGAGAAAACGCGCTTCCCCACACGCTCCATGAATTAATGTTTCCGTTGAACAATTCTCCCCCTGTGATGTCAAGATGTTTTTCCTGACCACTCACAGCTGGTTCAGATTCCATTAGCGGCTACGAGAACCTGGATGCATACTAATTAGAGCGCACGTTAACGAGGTCCTTCGGAGAGCTTTTTCGTTGTCAATAAGGCTGAAAATCGAGATGAATTTTAGAGAAGATTTGCTGCCGGGAAACTCTTCGCGCTTGATTGAGATGTACTTGATTGTAAACATCTTGACCCAATGGGATTCCGGGCTGAGATTCTCGGCATACTTATGAGAAAAGATGGATTTTATGGAGCGCGGCTTCCAGCGATGCGTGGACCACAGCTGGAAAGAGGATTGGGCAGATCCATGGAAAATAAGCCTATCAATGGCTACCAGCCATGGAGACTGAGGAGAACCTCCACATTCAGAGGCACTAAGCATCAAACTCCCAGAGCCAGGAGGCAACATCAGGGGAAGGCCTTGGACTCTATGCTCTGTGGTTGTCCGTCCAGAGAAACTGGTTGGCCACTCTGAGAGACGGAATGGTGGGCAAGATGGACCACTGGTCTGAACCAGGAGGGCTCTTCTTATGTTCTTAGGATGCTGGAATAGATGGACCTCTGGTTTGATCCAGCAGGGCTCTTCTAATGTTCTATGGATGCTAGACTAGATAGACTATTGGTCTGATCTATCAGGGCTCTTCAGATGTTCTTAGGATGCTGAACGAATGGACCACTGGTTTGATCCAGCAGGGCTCTTCTTGTGTTCTTAGGATGCTGGACTAGACGGACCATTGGTCTGATCCAGCAGGGCTCTTCTGATGTTCTCAGGATGCTGGACTAGATGGACCACTGGTCTGATCCAGCAGGGCTCTTCTTATGTTCTTAGGATGTTGGATTAGATGGACCACTGGTCTGATCCAGCAGGGCTTTTCTTATGTTCTTAGGATGCTGGACTAGATGGACCATTGGTCTGATCCAGCAGGGCTCTTCTGATGTTCTTAATATGCTGGACTAGATGGACTATTGGTCTGATCTATCAAGGCTCTTCTGATATTCTTAGGATGCTGAACTAATGGACCACTGGTATGATCCAGCGGAACTCTTCTTGTGTTCTTAGGATGCTGGACTAGATGGACCACTGGTCTGATCAGCAGGGCTCTTCTTATGTTCTTAGGATGTTGGACTAGATGGACCACTGGTCTGATCAGCAAGGCTCTTTTTATGTTCTTAGGATGCTGGACTAGATGGACCACTGGTCTGATCAGCAGTGCTCTTTTTATGTTCTTAGGATGCTGGACTAGATGGACCACTGGTCTGATCAGCAGGGCTCTTCTTATGTTCTTAGGATGTTGGACTAGATGGACCACTGGTCTGATCCAGCAGGGCTCTTCTTATGTTCTTAGGATGCTGGACTAGATGGACCATTGGTCTGATCCAGCAGGGCTCTTCTGATGTTCTTAATATGCTGGACTAGATGGACTATTGGTCTGATCTATCAAGGCTCTTCTGATATTCTTAGGATGCTGAACTAATGGACCACTGGTATGATCCAGCGGAGCTCTTCTTGTGTTCTTAGGATGCTGGACTAGATGGACCACTGGTCTGATCAGCAGGGCTCTTCTTATGTTCTTAGGATGTTGGACTAGATGGACCACTGGTCTGATCAGCAAGGCTCTTTTTATGTTCTTAGGATGCTGGACTAGATGGACCACTGGTCTGATCAGCAGTGCTCTTTTTATGTTCTTAGGATGCTGGACTAGATGGACCACTGGTCTGATCAGCAGGGCTCTTCTTATGTTCTTAGGATGTTGGACTAGATGGACCACTGGTCTGATCCAGCAGGGCTCTTCTTATGTTCTTAGGATGCTGGACTAGATGGACCACTGGTCTAATCCAGCAGGGTTCTTCTTGTGATCTTAGGCTGCTGGACTAGATGGACCCCTGGTCTGATCCAGCAGTGCTCTTTTTATGTTCTTAGGATGCTGGACTAGATGGACCACTGGTCTGATCAGCAGTGCTCTTTTTATGTTCTTAGGATGCTGGACTAGATGGACCACTGGTCTAATCCAGCAGGGTTCTTCTTGTGATCTTAGGCTGCTGGACTAGATGGACCCCTGGTCTGATCCAGCAGGACTCTTCTTATGTTCCTAGGATGCTGAACTAGATGGACCACTGGTCTGATCCAGCAGGGTTCTTCTTGTGATCTTAGGATGCTGGACTAGATGGACCACTGGTCTGATCAGCAGGGCTCTTCTTATGTTCTTAGGATGTTGGACTAGATGGACCACTGGTCTGATCAGCAAGGCTCTTTTTATGTTCTTAGGATGCTGGACTAGATGGACCACTGGTCTGATCAGCAGTGCTCTTTTTATGTTCTTAGGATGCTGGACTAGATGGACCACTGGTCTGATCAGCAGGGCTCTTCTTATGTTCTTAGGATGTTGGACTAGATGGACCACTGGTCTGATCCAGCAGGGCTCTTCTTATGTTCTTAGGATGCTGGACTAGATGGACCACTGGTCTAATCCAGCAGGGTTCTTCTTGTGATCTTAGGCTGCTGGACTAGATGGACCCCTGGTCTGATCCAGCAGGACTCTTCTTATGTTCTTAGGATGCTGGACTAGATGGACCACTGGTCTAATCCAGCAGGGTTCTTCTTGTGATCTTAGGCTGCTGGACTAGATGGACTATTGGTCTGATCTATCAAGGCTCTTCTGATATTCTTAGGATGCTGAACTAACGGACCACTGGTCTGATCCAGCAGGGGTCTTCTAATAAAAATTTCCATAGATTTGAAGACTGAAGTCTTGATAATGGCAACATTGCTCCTACCTAAAGTTGCCAACCTCCCAGTGACACCTAGAAATCTCCTGCTATTGACCTTCAGATGACCAAGATTGGTCCCCTGGAGAAAATGGCCGCTTGGGAAGGTGGAATCTATGGCATTCTACTCGATGGAGGCCCCTCCCCGAAGCTCTGCCCTCTTCAGGCTCCACCCTCCAAAATCTACAAGTATTTCCCAATCCAGAGATGGCAACCCTAATCTAGCTCTAAATTCCTTCTTTTTGGACTACTCTACACATGTGAGAAAAGCCTGATTCACCTGCTGTTTTCAAGAACTTGAGCATTTTGACCTTCTCTAACAGGAACTGTATGGTCACACAGGCAGGGGGGAATTCTAGCAAGGAGCTCCTTTGCCTATTAGGCAACAAACCCTGGATGTAGCCAATCCTCCAAGAACTTACAAGGCTCTTGTTTGTAAGCTCCTGGAGGATTGGCTACAATATGGAGGCGTGGCCTAATATGTGAAGGAGCTCCTTGCTAGAATTCTACCCCTGCACACAAGAAGTAGGGTTGCCAACTATTGGAAGGGAAATTCCTGGGGATTTGGGGCTGGAAACGGGATGGTGGAATCCTGGGTGGGAAGTGGGTTTAGGAAGGATATGATGCACTGGATTCCATCCTCTTACGTTCACTGGGTGACCTTGTTCCAGTCACACACAGGGCTTTTTTTTGTAGCAGGACCTCCTTTGCATTTTAGGTCACACCCCCTGATGTAGCCAATCCTTCTGGAGCTTACAGTAGGCTCTGTACGGAGAGCCCTGAAGGATTGGCTACATCAGGGGCGTGGCCTAATATGCAAAGCAGTTCCTGCTACAAAAAAGCCCTGGTCCCACACACTCAGCATGATCTACTTCACAGGGTTGTTGTAAGGATAAAAAAGGAGGGGAGAATATTGTGAAGTACTTTGGGTCCCCAAAGGGGAGAAAAGTAAGGTAGAAGTCTTGAAAGAAATAATAAGAGTGGCTCTTTGCGTCTGATAAACTTTTTATGACAGTCTATGAATGGAGGAGAAGAAAGTCTGAGGACTTACCCCAGTTATTTTGGGATTGGTGCATTTCCCTCCAGTTCCGGAGAGTTCCAGCCACCGGTTCTCAGGCATAGGGCAGTGGTGTTTCAGGGTGCACTGGTTCTGGCCCTCGCACCAGCCGCACTCGTAATCCGGGTCGGCCTTCAGGCACAGACCACAACTCTCTCGCATTGCACCACACTTGTACAGGTGAACTGTGGAGAGAACGACAGACAGGGGTCCTGAGGAGAAGAGGCAGGTGTGTCAAGACAGGTGGACAGAATTTGGCCAGGGCTGACCTAGCAACCCTATATCTCTGCCTCTCGGAGAGCAGCTGTAATCCCAGGCAATGTTCCCTCTAAGCTACAGAGTTGTGAGCAAAAATTCGACTTTGTGAGCCACTGATATTATTTTTCTGCTCTGGAGTCCTCCTTCCTGAGCTAAGACAAAAATGTGCGAGCTGGAGGCTAAAAATCTGTGAGCTAGCTCACGCTAACTCAGCTTACAGGTAACACTGATCCCAGGAGATCTCCAGTCACAGTCCCAAAATTGGCAACTCTAATCGGAATCATAGAGTTGGAAGGGACCTTCAGGGTCATCTAGTCCAACCCCTTGCACAATGCAAGAAATTCACAAATACCTCCCCTCCCTCCCTCCCTCCTTCCTTCCTTCCTTCCTTTCTGCCTTCCTTCCTTTCCTTCCTTCCTTCCTTCCTTCCCCCCTTCCTCCCTTCCTTCCTCCCTCCCTTCCTTCCTTCCTTCCTTCCTTCCTTCCTTCCTTCCTTCCTTCCTTCCTTCCTTCCTTCCTTCCTTCCTTCCTTCCTTTTTGGTGTAGTTTGGTGTCGTGGTTAAGTGTGTGGACTTTTATCTGGAAGAACCGGGTTTGATTCCCCTGTGAGGAAAAGCCCCCTACTTTTCATACATGTGAACATCATGATCACCAGCATGGTTGCCAGGGTGCCTGGAGATTTGACTCTCACACCTCTGCTCTAAGAAGTGGACTTTGCTTGCAGTTTCTGGCTTATGTGGATACCATAAGCCTCAGCTTTGCATTCTACGTCTCTGAAGACATGCTCCAGCTGCTCCTTGTGTGCCCAGTCTTGGCCACTGCCGTGGAAGAAGCAAGGCCACCATGTTTCCAGCCTGCCTTCATGAATCTAAGGCTAACAACAAGCAGAATCCATCTTGCTTTCCTGATTCCATCTCAAGCATCTGCTTAAGCTTTTGCATAAGGCAATCAAGCTTGTCCAAGCACACCCTAGCCTGCAAGCAACCCATTAACTCATGAATGGATTAATAGCTCAACTGTTGATCCTAATTGCTCAGCAATACCAGAACAATTACTCTTGCCCAGCAGAAGATGAGAAAAGAGGAAGGACATCTCCTGTCTTCATCAAGTCTTTTGTCTACACCGGGTGGTACCTAGGCCATGTATTTTATTCCCTATTGTCACCCTCCTAGTTAATCCCATTTAAACTTAAGTACCCAGCCATTCCCATTCTCACTCCAGTCTAAGTACCCTGGGGCCAACCCAGGCAAAATTGCAGCTTGGAAATTTCCAGGTTCACTGGACTAAGGTGAAGTTCATTGGCCAAAGCAGGCATCCAATTAGGTGTCAGTAAGGAATGTCCAGCCTTCTTGAACCTCCCATCTCTCCTCCCTTGGACCTCCCAGTCCCTAGGGTCTGAGGAAGCCTATTTAACCTCTGACCCAACTCCACTCATGTGTGCTTTCTAGTCAGCAACCCCTATTACCCGCTGTCTAGATCCATCCCCAATTCTGGCCACAGTGTTGGGTCCATCTCCCCTGTCCTCTTAAGTCGCCATTGGAACCTTCCTGGAAGCCTACGATGGTAATTATAACCCTGTATGTCCATCCTATGTGTTCCCCTATCAATCTATCTATTTTTCCTAGACCTGTATGAATGTGTGAGTGTTTTGTATTTTTATCTTGTATGAAAGAAATATTATTCTAAATAAATTACAATTGATTTTTACTAAATTAGAGTCTCTTATTGAGCATTGACTCTCTGAACGGTTGAGCCTGGTATACAATTGATAACAAAGATTCCTTTTTGGGGCTAACTGTCTCTCAATCTAATTCCCCAATCTCATTTTGAGAGCAGTTTCCCTAACAGAAATTGGTGGAGAAAGCGTTGGCATTATCCTGTTTGTAGGAACACACGCGAGTCAACACGCGTGTCTTCATACAGACAGACGTAGGGTTGCACCGTTCAAACAGTCTTGCTAGCGAGGCTATTGCATGAGTGATTGAGTGAATGAGTTCTGTGTGAACGGCTCTAGCGAGCATCTATAATTGTGGGTTGGGCTACTCCCATTTCTATCATTCAGCGTTGGACTTCTCAGCCGCCCCGAGGAGGCCAGACACCTCGCAAGAGGACTGAGCCCGATCGAATGCAAGGGGGAAGTCCCGTGAAGCCTGGCCGCCGTCCCGAGGCCTTTCTAAACGCGTCTATCGTGGGAGGGAATGTCAGGACAGGCTAGGATTGTTTAAGACCTGGAAAGAGCGCCCTTCCCTTCTCCCTTTTCTTTAGAGCTTAGTGCACACATGCACACACACTACATACACACTCAGACACTTGCACACACACACCCAAGTCCTTACACGAGTCTAGGCCAAGGCTAGTCTAAGGCACCCGACAGTCAGGAGGGCAGGCGGGTCGTAGGACCGCTGCAATCTGACTGCTGGGCAACTTTTTATTTTGTTTGCCCGAAGACGCGATCGTTGGGTCGGCTCGTGGCTCCCTTTTCTGCCCGAAGACGCGACCGTTGGGTCGGCTCGTGGCTCCCTTCTGCCCGAAGACGCGACCGTTGGGTCGGCTCGTGGCTCCCTTCTGCCCGAAGACGCGACCGTTGGGTCGGCTCGTGGCTCCCTTCTGCCCGAAGACGCGACCGTTGGGTCGGCTCGTGGCTCCCTTTTCTGGCCGAGACGCAATCATAGGATTGGCTCGCTGCCCCCTAAACCCAAGCCGAAGCGCAATCAGAGATTGGCAGTAGGCAAAACAAAAAAAGGGAACATAAGTAAAGTTGCCAGCCCAGGTGTAAAATAGCACATAGGAGCCAGGAAGCATCTGGAAATATGCTGCTAGTTCTTACACTTGGCTGTGCCTTTAAGAGAATTTAGTGGAAGGAGCAAGAAGCTCTCCCTGGGGGTTAAAAATTTGTCCCGGGTCTGAGGAGGTAGGAACTCTTCTCAGCCGAAAAATTTCCCTTTTGCTTAGGGCCAACTGAGGAAAAGTTCAGGCTCTGAGACTTTTAAAACCTTTTGGTGAACTCAGACTTTTGATGGTTTGGAGGCAGAGGCTAGAGAAAAGCCCCTCCTGAGGAGCTCAACAATGTGTGCAAGGCCATAAGCCCATGCCACAAACATTTGTTAGTGTTGCAGAGAACTAAGGAAGGTCCTGCAACTCTCTCCTTTACTTGTGAGACACACAGAGGTGTCCTGCAAGTTCTTTGCTCCCCAATAAGCAGGAAAAGTGCCAGGGAAGGCTCCTGCATCAGTTAATTTTGGTGGCCTGTGGTTAGGCACCTAATAGTGCAGGAAAACCAGCCCTGCAAGTAAAGTTAGAACTTTGAAAGGAACTAAATTGTAAGCTATGGAAATCTTTGCCAAAAAGGGAGAACTCCCCAAGTTGGAGAAATGGTTAATAAAGAAAGGGGACAACCCTTGGCACAAGGGAATCTTTGACCAAGGCCCTGATCCCCTCCAGTCCTTTAGAGATATATTTGAAGAAAATTGCAACAACAAAACGATTAGCTCTGGCAAAAGAGACCTTTTTGCGACATGGGGCTTGTTTGAAGCTCTACGGGATAGCTCGGCCTTGAATAAACAATTCAGGGAACAGCTAACCCAGAAAGATCAGCAGATAGAGGAAAAGGAACAAGAATTAGAGGAAGTTCTCAAAAAGCATACTGCTGAGAAGGAACTCCTGCTCCAGACCCATGAGGCTGAAAAAGCAGAATTGCATAGAAAACATGCCGCAGAGGTAAATAGACTGGCGGCGGAAAACAATTGCTTGGACCTTGACTGGCAACAGGCAAGTTGGACCATAGAGGAGATTAAGGCAGAGAAACACACCTTAAACTTAGTGCATCAAGACACCATGTCCGCTCTAAAAAAGGCCCAATCGCAGGTAAAGGCGTTGGGAAAAGAGCTGGAACAAACAAAAGACAGAAATAGTAAGCTACAATATGCTGTTGAAATTGCTACAGAAAAGATCCGAAAAACCAAAGAAGCAGCCACTCATGAGGCATGTAAAAAGGAGATTGCCTTACTGCATCAAAAGCTAGACCGTAAAAACGCTCTTATAGCGACGGTCTCTCCATCCACCCTTTATGCTTTTTCGGATGGGGAAAGTGAGGATGAAGAGGTGGTAGACGGAAATAAAAACAGCTCAGCCCCAGTCCGTCCTGTGGTCACTAAAAAGACCACAGCCAGAAAACAGAATGAAGCTGGATCTGTAAAAGTAGTGAAGGAAACCAGATCTTGGGGAGCAGAGGACATTAAAATGGCTGCCAGCTTCCTTGGCCCCTATAACATAGACACCTCAGTGTTGTGGATGGCCAGCGCTAGAATTTACAAAGAAGCCTCCTTAATTGAATTAAACCATGTGCTGAGATTATGCGCCTCAGGCCCTGAACTAGACAAAGTAAGAAATGTAATGTATCGCCTGAACCTGTCTAATGCCACCATCTTAGAATGGATGGCTGAGGTACTATATGCCACCTGGGATGGAAAGGATATAAAAGATCTCTACCATCAGACCTTACAAGGTCATGATGAGCGTCCAGTGAGCTATCTAATAAGGAAGAAATTCCTAGCAGAAGCAGCTAAGGTAGTATTACCCAAAGACAATGGGGAACCAGATTATGAGAATCAAAATTTCATATCCGATGTGATCAGAGGTCTCAATATACCCACCTTGAGGTGCTATGGCATAACAGCCCTGGTAAACACCACCTGGAAAGATCTAGAGGCTAATCTTGACAGAGTTGGCAATTTTATGGAAAGAGAGAGTAGAATGAAAGCTGACTATGCAAAAAGGGAAATAGTTCATGAAGACTACACAGCTAGATTAAGTGCGCATGAGAAGGAGATAGCAAATTTAACCCACTCTCTCCATGAGGTCAAATGGAGACTGGAGAATGCTTTAAAGCATGCCCAAGTCTCTGAACAAAGAGTTGCTGTTTTAGAAACACAGCTCACTCAGGCACAATATAATCAAGAGCAGGGTGGGCATGGAAAAGAGAGCCAGAACTGGAAGTTCCAAAACACTGGCTTTGGTTCCAGTTCTTCTTGCCATCCCCAGCTTGCCCCAAGGGTTCCCCTCTACAAGCAGGCTTATGCTCCTAGGCGACGCTGTCCTCACTCAGCCCAGTGGACCCCTCGAGACAAAGTCAGAATGGCAGCTTGGTCCCAGCTTAGAGCCACTGGAGCAGACATGAAGCAATTTGATAAGCAGCCCACACATATGTTACTTGCTGCCCTTTCAGAAGCCATGAAGCCACCAGGGCACATGGTTCCCAAAGCCCCAGGGTTTGCAAAAAATGGAGGTAGCTTCCCCAAAGCTACTGCTTTGGAAAATTTCCCTAATAAGGAAAGGGTAGGGAAACTTACAAATCCTACTCATGAAAAGGATTTAGAAATCCAAAAGCTTGCTGAGAAAAATCAGGAACTTCAGCAAAAGTTAGAAGCTAGTAAAGAAAAGGAAACTGCCAGTCTCCTGCAACATGTCCTGGAGTCTTGCAGGGCCACAGAGAGGAGACTGGAAATTCTGGAAGTGCAGGATAAAAGGAAACATGGCAGGGCAAACCCAGCTGTGCAGCCCCAGACTTCTTTCCCCCATGAAAATGAGAAAACAGTCCCTATTTCAGTTCTCTCACCCCAGAATCATGAAGGAGATGTGGTCTCTGAGCCTATGCAGAGTTCCACAATCATGGCACAAGGTATTCCTTTTAGCAAGGACTTGCTCCAGACACTCCTACATGAACAAGTCTCAGCCCTTCTGGCTAGAAATTTACTGTCTTTAGCTCATCCCATTTGGGGAATTTGAAAGCCAGAATTCTGTGGAACTTCAGAGAATGGTAGTCCCACATGGGCAGGCAAGGTTCCTTTGTCTCTGAACCTCCCCCCACTCAAAGGAAAATCTAACATCTAGACTTGAATGTCTCTTAAAACAGAGAGATCTGGCCTTATTTAGGTTTAAAGGTAACAAGGGCACCCTTTCCCTTGACTAAATAAGAAAACATACAAGCAATGACTTGGACTACAATTAGACCAGGCCATTTCTCCAGGTGAGGCCTGGAGATCTCCTGGAATCCCAGCAAGGGTTCCAGCCTGAAGAGTTAGTTTTCTCTGCAGGGTAATGGGAGCTTGATGTAGTATGTATTTAGTTTAACCCTTTAAAAAAAAGGCCAGCATCAAGTACCTGAGAAAGAGAGACTGAACTAGTTTTTGTTAATTCAAAGCATTCAGAGCAAAATGTAAGAAACTGTTTTAACTTTCAAATTGGCTGAATGAAAATCTGTGAAACTCCCAAGTTCATCTTTCTCTCTCTTGCTTATAAAGTCAAAAAAAAAATATTTATTTCCTCAGTTCTATGAATGTTAAATGGTATAGCCTCTGAGCTTGTACAGAGTGCCTGCAGATTAGTCCAAATAGAGCTGGCTAAAGTATTGCAAATGCTCAGCACTCCTGCCATCAGGAAGAAATGCTAATTGTTTTCCCTCTTGCTCAATGGAAATCTGTAGCAGTAAAGATTTGATAAGTAACTAAGGCAAAGGAATAGAGTTTTAAATGTATTGCCCTGAGAAATTAAATTTTGTTTATCTCAGGTCTCCTTAAGGTACAAGCAACTCAGTGTCTTTGAGAGAGAGAGCCTCATTGTCTTGTAAGAAGTGTTGCCTCTCCTTCTCAACGGTCACAGCAACACAAGACAGCTAACCTCAAATGGGCAAGTCTGTCATTTAAATTTGAAAGTACAGAAAGGAGAACCTCCAGCAACAACTAATGTAGTACTGATTGGCAAATCTCATGCAGACCCTCTTGAAATAAACTCAGCCAAATTCAGCTTGAGTTAAAGAAACTGGAAAAGAGTTACAATTTTGAGCGCGGAGCTCCAGCTAAAAGTTCCGCCCACCTAGGGTCTCAGGGGGCCAGAACAGACTCTGCACCAGGTGCCATACTTGCAGGGGCACCCTGAGTTTGTAAAGGCGCACACGAGACCAGGCAGAAAGCTCATTATTTTCCTCCTCCACCTTTCTTTGTAAAAACTTATCAGGGTCAGATAAGAGAGTACTGGCCAAATCCATTGTGTCTGTTTTAGCCTTTTGTTAAGCTAAACTTCATGCAAGAGGGAAGGCATTTTGGTTTGTCTGTTAAAACCCTCCCCACCTTCTTCATCTAGGGGGGGGTGGAAACACAGTTGAGGTATTTTTGTGCTATTTTGAATTCTCATCTCCTGATTTTGGGTCCAAAAAAAAATATAATTTCAAAAGTTTTTCATTACCAAACTTTTTTTATATTGCAGTCTCTCACAGAGACAGCCTCCTCCCAGCCAGAGAATACCTGGGTGGAAGATGTGCATACTACTGTGTTTTTTTGTAAGGCTGCCTGTCTCCAGGTGGGACCTGGAGGTCTCTCCCAAAATCATAGCCTTTCCCCCAGTACATTGAGGCTAGTGCCTCTGGAGGAAAAGAGTGTCCAAGGACATGGACTGCATGCCTTGTGATCTCCAAATTTGACCCAAATTTCTAGAAATCTCCAGCCTGGAGCTGGCATCCCAAAGCTCTGCTTACAGCCAATCGTTCTCTGCTAGAGAAAATCCTCTGCCTGTAAACTGCCCTAATACTAGGAGTTCTCCTAGATTAGAAGCTTTCTTTCTGTTATTTTTGCTGTACCTTTTAGGTCTTAAAATATTTTTTCTAGTGACTGGTACCAATCTCTCCTATACTTAGATTTTGTAGCCTTAATTTTAAGGGAAACACTTTTAGGAAATTGCTCCTCAAAGTCTATTGGGCATTCCCAGTGCTTTGTAGTAAAAGGAAAGTGCTTTGCAATCTATGGGCCCTTTGCTAAACATTAGACCTAAGAAAATTTTATCTCACAAATTTTGGTTCCTACAAGAAGTGTAGGACATCTGTACACTTCCTTGGGGTAAAATTACCCTCTCCCTGTGCTTTTTCTCTCTCAAGCCTCAAGAATTAATACTCTTGTTTTGACAGAATTCCTGAAGGTTTTTGGTTTCCATTAGAAATCTGGATTCCTCAAATGTGCTTCAACTATTGATATCTTCATTTGCTCTCTGAATGTCATTTATAGCTATGTTCCATCTATGATCAATCTTCCCTTTTAGTTATTTGGTGAATCTTGAGTTTTAATTGTAGTTTAATCCAGTCTGCCTGTGGAAAGAGGTATCCACATGTTCTTAAGAGGCCCCAACTTGTGGGCTCAGTATCTTTGTTTGGTCTTAAGTAATAGAATGACCAATGGATGGTTCTGCCTCCACCTATATCTTGTTAGAACTAGACTCTTTCTGAGTGAAAACCCTTTTCTATTTTCCATGTTCTCAAGGAAATGAGCAATAACCTGTTAGATTCTTAACATAGATTCCCCAGGGTTCATTTCTGATCATGATTTTCTTCTTGCTACTAAATGTCCTTTTGTGTTATTTGTGCATCTATAACCAGTTGGCTGAGCCTATTAAGGCTCCCCAATTCAAGTCTTGTTGTATCATGTTCAAATTTTGGTCTACTTGGTATTTCTGACAAGCATGTTGCCTTCCAGCAACACATTCTTTGCACTCTGTGTATGCACAGAGGAAAATTGTTCTCTGGCACAAGCCTTAAACCTGGAGCATTGTGCCATCATCTTAGTTTTGCCTTTTACTCCATAAAAGGTTTCTTCGTCAAGGGATATGCTTTCGTGCTTCAAGTCTTTCTTTTGACTTGCCCTTGCAACAACTAAGCATTTTTCTCGTGGTACTACAGATGCCTTGCCACATCTTTTCTCTTTTTATGAATTGTTTAATGTGTTTGTCAAGGTGAATTAACCATAATTTGATTTCTAGGATGTTGTAACTGTTTTGTTAAGTTTGCTCATCTTTTCTTTCGATATAGATGTGCAGGGAATCTGGACCTGCAAATCAAATCTAATGCATGCTCAGTAGTTTTAAGAGTTGTTGATAGTCCTGTTAAGAATTGTTTTATGTATGTGTAACCATTATGTTGCTTTTCAGAATTCCTGTTTTGTTGAGTTTTTGTTGAAATCTATGCTCACATGTGAGACCCCCATACCAAGATCGTTTCAGCTGAACTAGCCCAGAGAAAAACTGGATTTAGTGGGACCTGATCACCTCACTTATGTCCAGGTTTTTAATTTCTCTGCTCTAGCTCACCTGCCATTTTGGGTATGATCCCTCTCATATAAAGCTAGCTAGCATTGTTCTATTGAGGCCTCAGTTTTTGCTTTTGAAGTTTTTATATTGTTTTGACAATTTATTATATTCCAAAGCTATAGCAAAGGTTTTCTTTTGTCTCTTCTTTATGGAACTATTTTCGTCATATGGGGGACGCCCCAAACTATGGTCAGTTTCCTGGAGCTCCAACCTTGCGCACAATGTTTTATTTTAAGTTTTATGTTGCAACAAAGAATATTTTGGGTTGTGTTTTCTGAATTGTGTATCTTACTTTCCTTCCTTGACAAGGAAAAAGCCTCCTAAAGTCCTGAATGCTTAGTGTAATAGGCAAACTGGCCCAATGCAGGCCCCTAACATGACATATGTAAGCTTGTGACGTAAAAGCTCACTGGTCACCATACTCTGGACAGGAGGACACTTCACTAATAGCTTTTTAAGACTCCTTTCTTCATGGGTGAATGTATGCGTTTTTGATCCGCTTTCACTGCTCCCTACAATGGTACAGAATCATCTCCATGTTGTCATGTGTGAATGTTTTTGGTTCCTTTTTGGTTCTTTCCTCAAAGCCCACTGTTGCTCTATGGACCATCGGTGATACAGGCAGAAAAGCACCATTGCCGAGTCCATGCTGGGTTACAGGAAGAATTCCCTTTTAGCAACAATAAAGACAGATTTCGCTGGGTGCTAGGGGGGGTGGGAAGACTCTTTAGTTCACCCTCCACTAGGACTTTCACATACCCAATAGGTACATGGAAGAAGATCCTCTTCAAACCCCAGTATAAGAAGCTTATCAAGGGGGGGAGAAGAAGAAAAGAAGACTCAAGATTAAGATATGGATTCACTTGTAACCATGAACTCTAATGTACCTGTGTGTTTTTCTAATCAATTATTGTCATGATTGTGTGTGATTTATAGATCAATTCTTGTTATTTATCTGGTTTAAATGGCAGTAATGATTTTATGAACTCAACTTTTATTTCAATGGTTGTAACCCTGTGTTTTAATACTGTATGCCCTACAACGTTGCCAATGCCTGTTATCCCTGCATCGTAGTATTCAAAGGAAGGAACCTTTGGCCTATTGGAATATTTTTTCCAAATTGATTTTTGAGTAGTTTAGATAGTGGCTCCAACCTTTTTAGATAGACGGTACACCCCGGTAGACCCCTGAAGCTACGTGGACTCGCCGCCTGTCAACTACAGATATGGACATTGTGTTATTGCAAGACCTCGCCACCAGATGGTGACATAGGTCTTGAGGGGGGGAACTGTGAGGAAAAGCCCCCTACTTTTCATACATGTGAACATCATGATCACCAGCATGGTTGCCAGGGTGCCTGGAGATTTGACTCTCACACCTCTGCTCTAAGAAGTGGACTTTGCTTGCAGTTTCTGGCTTATGTGGATACCATAAGCCTCAGCTTTGCATTCTACGTCTCTGAAGACATGCTCCAGCTGCTCCTTGTGTGCCCAGTCTTGGCCACTGCCGTGGAAGAAGCAAGGCCACCATGTTTCCAGCCTGCCTTCATGAATCTAAGGCTAACAACAAGCAGAATCCATCTTGCTTTCCTGATTCCATCTCAAGCATCTGCTTAAGCTTTTGCATAAGGCAATCAAGCTTGTCCAAGCACACCCTAGCCTGCAAGCAACCCATTAACTCATGAATGGATTAATAGCTCAACTGTTGATCCTAATTGCTCAGCAATACCAGAACAATTACTCTTGCCCAGCAGAAGATGAGAAAAGAGGAAGGACATCTCCTGTCTTCATCAAGTCTTTTGTCTACACCGGGTGGTACCTAGGCCATGTATTTTATTCCCTATTGTCACCCTCCTAGTTAATCCCATTTAAACTTAAGTACCCAGCCATTCCCATTCTCACTCCAGTCTAAGTACCCTGGGGCCAACCCAGGCAAAATTGCAGCTTGGAAATTTCCAGGTTCACTGGACTAAGGTGAAGTTCATTGGCCAAAGCAGGCATCCAATTAGGTGTCAGTAAGGAATGTCCAGCCTTCTTGAACCTCCCATCTCTCCTCCCTTGGACCTCCCAGTCCCTAGGGTCTGAGGAAGCCTATTTAACCTCTGACCCAACTCCACTCATGTGTGCTTTCTAGTCAGCAACCCCTATTACCCGCTGTCTAGATCCATCCCCAATTCTGGCCACAGTGTTGGGTCCATCTCCCCTGTCCTCTTAAGTCGCCATTGGAACCTTCCTGGAAGCCTACGATGGTAATTATAACCCTGTATGTCCATCCTATGTGTTCCCCTATCAATCTATCTATTTTTCCTAGACCTGTATGAATGTGTGAGTGTTTTGTATTTTTATCTTGTATGAAAGAAATATTATTCTAAATAAATTACAATTGATTTTTACTAAATTAGAGTCTCTTATTGAGCATTGACTCTCTGAACGGTTGAGCCTGGTATACAATTGATAACAAAGATTCCTTTTTGGGGCTAACTGTCTCTCAATCTAATTCCCCAATCTCATTTTGAGAGCAGTTTCCCTAACACCCCACTCCTCCACTTGCAGCTGCTGGAATGGCCTTGGGTCAGCCAGAGCTCTGGCAGAGGTTGTCCTTGAAAGGGCAGCTGCTGGGAGAGCCCTCTCAGCCCCACCCACCTCACAGAGTGTCTGTTGTGGGGGGAGAAGATATAGCAGATTGTAAGCCGCTCTGAGTCTCTGATTCAGAGAGAAGGGCAGGGTATACATCTGCAGGCTTCTTCTTCTTCTCTCTCTCTCTCCTTCCTTCCTTCCTTCCTTCCTTCCTTCCTTCCTTCCTAGAATCATAGAGTTGGAAGGGACCTCCAGGGTCATCTAGTCCAACCCCTTGCACAATGCAAGAAATTCACAAATACCTCCCCTCCCTCCCTCCTTCCTTCCTTTCCTTCCTTCCTTTCTGCCTTCCTTCCTTTCCTTCCTTCCTTCCCCCCTTCCTCCCTTCCTTCCTCCCTCACTTCCTCCCTTCCTCCCTCCCTCCCTCCCTTCCTTCCTTCCTTCCTTCCTTCCTTCCTTCCTTCCTTCCTTTTTGGTGTAGTTTGGTGTCGTGGTTAAGTGTGTGGACTTTTATCTGGAAGAACCGGGTTTGATTCCCCACTCCTCCACTTGCAGCTGCTGGAATGGCTTTGGGTCAGCCAGAGCTCTGGCAGAGGTTGTCCTTGAAAGGTCAGCTGCTGGGAGAGCCCTCTCAGCCCCACCCACCTCACAGAGTGTCTGTTGTGGGGGGAGAAGATATAGCAGATTGTAAGCCGCTCTGAGTCTCTGATTCAGAGAGAAGGGCAGGGTATACATCTGCAGGCTTCTTCTTCTTCTCTCTCTCTCCTTCCTTCCTTCCTTCCTTCCTTCCTTCCTTCCTTCCTTCCTTCCTTCCTTCCTTCCTTCCTTCCTTCCTTCCTTCCTTCCTTCCTTCCCCCCTTCCTCCCTCCCTCACTTCCTCCCTTCCTTCCTCCCTCCCTCCCTCCCTCCCTTCCTTCCTTCCTTCCGTCCTTCCTTCCTTCCTTCCTTCCTTCCTTCCTTCCTTCCTTCCTTTTTGGTGTAGTTTGGTGTCGTGGTTAAGTGTGTGGACTTTTATCTGGAAGAACCGGGTTTGATTCCCCACTCCTCCACTTGCAGCTGCTGGAATGGCCTTGGGTCAGCCAGAGCTCTGGCAGAGGTTGTCCTTAAAAGGTCAGCTGCTGGGAGAGCCCTCTCAGCCCCACCCACCTCACAGAGTGTCTGTTGTGGGGGGAGAAGATATAGCAGATTGTAAGCCGCTCTGAGTCTCTGATTCAGAGAGAAGGGCAGGGTATACATCTGCAGGCTTCTTCTTCTTCTCTCTCTCTCCTTCCTTCCTTCCTTCCTTCCTTCCTTCCTTCCTTCCTTCCTTCCTTCCTTCCTTCCTAGAATCATAGAGTTGGAAGGGACCTCCAGGGTCATCTAGTCCAACCCCTTGCACAAAGCAGGGAATCCACAAAGACCTGTCCCCGCACACCCCTCGTGACTCCAGCTCCATGCTCAGAAAATGAGAGGGACCCTCTAGGATCCCAGACCAAACTGGCCTGGAGAAGTTGCTTCCTAACCTCCAGCCTTTCCCTGGGCGTGTCAGAAAGGACCACGAGGACCAAGCAGGGATGCAGCCCTTCCTGCCCTCCTTCTCGTGATTTGCCACAGTTCCTCCAACCGGCATTGCTGTCAAATGGACATTTGGCATCTGTTGAAAAACCTCCAAATTTTAATGGCAGCCCATCAGACTAAAAAAAAAAAAAACCTAAGCAAGCCATGAAGAACAGGGGGAATAAAACCCCCAGCGTATAACAAACAGTGAAAGCCTGAGAAATATCTACCCAAAGAAATCATCAAGAGAGAACAGAGTTCAGCTCTGTTCAGAGTCAAGTCCTATGAGGAAAGGTCGAAGGAGCTGGGCATGTTTAGCCTGGAGAGGAGACGGCTGAGAGGTGATAGAATCACCATCTTCAAGTACTTGAAGGGCTGTCCTAGAGAGGAGGGGGTGGAATTGTTTTCTGTGGCCCCGGAAGGTAGGAGCAGAACTAATGGGTTGAAATTAAATCAAAAGAGTTTCCGGCTCAACATGAGGAAGAACTCCCTGACCGTTAGAGCGATTCCTCAGTGGAACAGACTTCCTCGGGAGGTGGTGGGCTTGCCTTTTTTGGAGGTTTTGAAACAGAGGGTAGATGGCCATCTGACAGCAATGAAGATCCTGTGAATTTAGGGGGCAGTATAGAGCTGGACCATAAGGAAGGCCGAGCGCAGAAGAATAGATGCTTTTGAGCTGAGATGCTGGAGAAGAATCTTGAGAGTCCCTTGGACTGCAAGAAGATCAAACCAGTCAGTCCAAAGGGAAATCAACCCAGACTGTTCCCTGGAAGGTCAGATGCTGAAGCTGAAGCTCAAATACTTTGGCCACCCAATGAGAAGGGAGCACTCCCTGGAGAAGACCCTGATGCTGGGAAAGACAGAAGGCAAAAGAAGAAGGGAATGGCAAAAGAGGAGATGGCTGGACGTTACTGATGTAACAAACATGAATTTGAGCAGACTTCGGAGGATGGTGGAAAACAGGAGGGCCTGGCGTGACTTGGTCCATGGGGTCGCAAAGAGTCGGACTCGACTGTGCGAATGAGCAACAAAAATTTGTGAGTTTCCTGCATTGTGCAGGGGGTTGGACTAGATGATCCTGGAGGTCCCTTCCAACTCTACAACTACGATTCTAAGCTACAGGTGACCGGGCCCTGTCAGCAAAGTTTGGAGTTAGGTTGGCCAGCTTTGGATTGCGGAATTCCTGGAGATGTTGAGAGTGGAGCCCAGAGAAGGGTTTGCGGAGGGTGAGACCTCAGTGGGATTTAATGCCACAGAGTCCACCTTCCAGAGTAGCCATGTGTTCCGGGGGAACTGATCTTTTTTACCTGGAGACCAGTTGTAATTCTGGGAGATCTCCAGGAACCACCTGGAGACTAAGCAAAAATAATAATAATACACTGAACCAGGGGTGGAATTCAATCAAAAGCTCATTTGCATATTAAGCCACACCTCCCTGATGCAGCCAATCCTCCTGGAACTTATAGGAGGCCCTGTGCTAAGAGCCCTGTAAGCTCGTGGAGGATTGGCAACATCAGAGGGGGTATGGCCTAATATGCAAAAGAGCGCCTGCTAGAATTCACCCCTGCACTGAACAATAGACCATCTACCAAGCACTCATAAACTTCTCTGAATTGCCCAGTACGATGCAAATATATTCTGCATTTTAGCCAGGGCTTTTTTGAAACAGGAACTCCTTTGCATATTAGGCCATACCCCCCTGATGTAGCCAATCTTCCTGGAGCTAACAGTAGGCCCTGTACGAAGAGCCCTGTAAGCTCCTGAAGGATTGGCTACATAAGGGGTATGTGGCCTAATATGCAAGGAAGTTCCTGCTACAGAAAAAGCTCTGATTATATTATACGGTCCGTGGTCAAAGGCCAATATAAAGCACATGAGTATATATATATATAATGCTCCAGACTATGAGGATCATTTCCCTTGAAAAGTTCAATATCAGTGTTCAAATATGCATATGAAGACATATATGAAGACATATGAAGCTGCCTTCTACTGAATCAGACCTTTGGTCCATCGAAGTCAGTCTTGTCTTCTCAGACTGGCAGCGGCTCTCCAGGGTCTCAAGCGGAGGTTTTTCACACCTACTTGCCTGGACCCTTTTTTGGAGATGCCAGGGATTGAACCTGGGACCTTCTGCTTCCCAAGCAGATGCTCTACCACCGAGCCACCGTCCCTCCCAAACTCAGTTTACTCAGTTAAAGTCTCTAAGTCATGGGAGTCAACTCCCATACCAAATTCAACAACAACTACAACAGCAAGAAGACGACGACGACCATAGACTTATATCCTTCTGGTGTAGTGGTTTAGTGCATAGCTTGGTGTAGTGGTTAAGTGTGTGGACTCTTATCTGGGAAAACTGGGTTTCATACCCCACTCCTCCACTTGCAGCTGTAGGGATGGCCTTGGGTTAGCCATAGCTCTTATAGGAGTTGTCCTTGAAAGGGCAGCTTCTGTGAGAGCCCTCTCAGCCCCACCCACCTTACAGGGTGTCTGTTGTGGGGGGAGGAGATGTAGGAGATTGTAAGCCACATTGAGTCTCTGATTCAGAGAGAAGTGTGGGGTATAAATCTGCAATTCTTCTTCTTCTCTCTGTATCAGAGTCTCAGAGCGACTTACAATCTCCTTTACCTTTCTCCCCCACAACAGACACCCTGTGAGATAGGTGGGACTGAGAGGGTTCTCACAGCAGCTGCCCTTTCAAGGACAACTCCTACGAGAGCTCTGGCTGACCCAAGGCCATTCTAGCAGCTGCAAGTGGAGGAGTGGGGGATTAAAACCGGTTCTCCCAGATAAGAATGGACACACTTAACCACCACACCAAACTGGCTTTTTAGCAATGATTCTCAGATTCACAGAGACAAATCGAATACAATAGATAGTCTATTGTTCAGTGTATTTTCTTTTTTTCTTCGTTCCTTTCACACTGAAGACCCATACTTGCTGTTACCACCTGGAGACTGGCATTCGCATTTGGAGTGTGGAGAAAGAGAGTGAAAACTCAAAACCAGGGAGGAATAGGAGGGCCATTTTTCAGGTGTTTGGAAAGAGAGTGCATCTGAGAGACAGAAAGAAACCCGCACGAAAATTAGTAGTTTGCAGAGATCATAAAAAAAAAGACCTCTGGGAAGTCAGCGAGGGGGGGAACAGCGACTGCTTTGTTAAGTGTGCGGAAAGATGCAGGGCCCCGTTGCTAAGGTTACCACTCCCTCCCAAGGACAAGTTGAAATAACTTGTTACCTTTGTTCTGGGCTGGGTTGTCGATGTTGAAATGCCCGTTCCACACCACCGTCAGCTCGACCGGCAGGCTGTTAATCTCCATCCCGTCGTAAGAATACTGGAAGTTGGAAGAGCGGAAGACAAGGGGGGAAATTAAAATAATATCTCACACCCAGCCCTTGTTACCAGGGCTGATTGTAGAGTTGCCAAGCCTTGAATTCAGCAGAAGCTCACAGGAGCACAGCTCCTGAACCTTTCTGAGGGTTCCCCCTCCTCCTCCCCACCTACCTTGTCCATTGAATAGGAGGTGCAGCTGCATAACAATCCCTAAATTAGGAGAGCGGGCAGCCAGCCAGCCACCAGGGGCTTTGCCACGCCCCCAGCAGCCCTCATTAACCCCTGGAGAAGCCCGTGCTACCCTTTCTTCAGTTCTTATGTGATATTGGGCAGTGGGTGGCTTGCTGGCCTTTTGATTGACGTCCCTCAGTGGCTATTAGCCACAGCTTATCATTGGAACTCTATGGGGCAGAGATGCTCTGTATTCTGGTGCTT
This sequence comes from Heteronotia binoei, assembly GCF_032191835.1. Taxonomy (NCBI): domain Eukaryota; kingdom Metazoa; phylum Chordata; class Lepidosauria; order Squamata; family Gekkonidae; genus Heteronotia; species Heteronotia binoei. The sequence continues at coordinate 122,215,305 of NC_083230.1, forward strand.
TGCGGGGGGGGGGGGCACAGTGGAAGGGCTTCTAGTTCCGCTGGTGGACCTCTTGATGGCACTTGTTTTTGTTTTTTGGCCACAGCATGACACAGAGTGTTAGACTGGATGGGCCATTGACCTGATCCAACATGGCTTCTCTTATGTTCTTATGTGACACAGAGTGTTGGACTGGATGGGCCACTGGCCTGATCCAACATGGCTTCTCTTATGTTCTTATGTGACACAGAGTGTTGGACTGGATAGGCCATTGGCCTGATCCAACATGGCTTCTCTTATGTTCTTATATGACACAGAGTGTTGGACTGGATGGGCCATTGGCCTGATCCAACACGACTTCTCTTATGTTCTTATGTGACACAGAGTGTTGGACTGGATGAGCCATTGGCCTGATCCAAAATGGCTTCTCTTATATGACACAGAGTGTTGGACTGGATGGGCCATTGGCCTGATGCAAAATGGCTTCTCTTATATGACACAGAGTGTTGGACTGGATGGGCCATTGGCCTGATCCAAAATGGCTTCTCTTATATGACACAGAGTGTTGGACTGGATGGGCCATTGGCCTGATCCAAAATGGCTTCTCTTATGTTCTTATTGTGGGGGGCGGCCAAGGAGAGCCCCAAGTGAATGAGGCCTGCTTGGGCTGGCTGGCTCTCTAGCCAGCCCAAGCAGGCCTCGCTCGCCCAGGGCTCTCCTTTGTTGTGTCGGTTTCCTTTATGCCAATGAGCTCTACCATCCATTTTCCTACAAAACGACACCCGAGGGTTGCCATCACCTAGATCTTTTAACTGAAGATGCCGGGAATTGAACCTGGGGCCTACTGCATGCCAAGCAGAGGCTCTTTCACTGAGCCACGGCCTCCCGCCATGAAGCTGTCTTATACTGAACCAGGCCCTTGGTCTCCCAAGGCTGCTATGATCTCCTCTAACGAGCGGTGGCTTTCCAGTGTCTCAGGCAGAAGTCTTTCATATCACCTGCTATCTGAACCTTAGAATCACGGAATCACAGAGCTGGAAGGGGCCGTACAGGCCATCTAGTCCAACCCTCTGCTCAATGCAGGCTCAGCTGAGATCAGGGGTGGCCAACCTTGCTTAACGTTAAGAGCCACGCAGAATAAACATAAGATGTTTTGAGAGCCACAAGTCATGAAAGGCAGATGTTTGAGACACGAAGGGAGAGAGGGAGGCAAATAGATTGGGGGGGAGGGAGAGGTGGAATGAAAGCAACTTTAAATCCATTCTCCAGCTGGCTTGGCTTGGAGAATTTGGCTTGGAGGATTTAAAGAGATAAATGCTTATTCCAAGGTAGCAGATGAGGCAGTGGGGGCTTGGAGAGCCACACAGTACGTGTGGAAGCGCCACACGTGGCTCCCGAGCCACAGTTTGGCCACCCCTGGCCTAGAGCATCCCCAACCAGTGTTTCTCCAGCCACTGCTTAAAAACTGCCAGTGACGGGGAGCTCACCGTCTCTCTAGGTAGCTGATTCTACTGTCGAACAACTCTGACTGTCAGGGGTGGAATTCTAGCAGGAGCTCCTTTGCATATTAGGCCACACACCCCTGATGTAGCCAATCCTCTGAGAGCTTAGAAGGCTCTTTTTTGTAAGCTCCTGGAGGATTGGCTACATCAGGGGTGTGTGGCCTAATATCCAAAGGAGGTCCTGCTAGAATTCCTTACAGGGCTCTTCGTACAGGGCCTGCTGAGAGCTCCAGGAGGATTGGCTGCATCAGGGGGGTGTGGCCTATTAGGCAAAGGAGGTCCTGCTAGAATTCCTTACAGGGCTCTTCATACAGGGGCTACTGAGAGCTCCAGAAGGATTGGCTGCATCAGGGGTGTGTGGCCTATTAGGCAAAGGAGGTCCTGCTAGAATTCCTTACAGGGCTCTTCATACAGGGGCTACTGAGAGCTCCAGAAGGATTGGCTGCATCAGGGGAGTGTGGCCTATTAGGCAAAGGAGGTCCTGCTAGAATTCCTTACAGGGCTCTTCATACAGGGGCTACTGAGAGCTCCAGGAGGATTGGCTGCATCAGGGGTGTGTGGCCTATTAGGCAAAGGAGGTCCTGCTAGAATTCCTTACAGGGCTCTTCGTACAGGGGCTACTGAGAGCTCCAGAAGGATTGGCTGCATCAGGGGTGTGTGGCCTAATAGGCAAAGGAGGTCCTGCTAGAATTCCTTACAGGGCTCTTCGTACAGGGCCTACTGTAAGCTCCAGGAGGACTGGCTGCATCAGGGGTGTGTGGCCTAATATCCAAAGGAGGTCCTGCTAGAATTCCTTACAGGGCTCTTCGTACAGGGCCTACTGTAAGCTCCAGGAGGATTGGCTACATCAGGGATGTGTGGCCTAATATGCAAAGGAGCTCCTGCTAGAATTCCACCCCTGCTTACTGTTAAAAAAAAAGAGAGAGAGTTCTGAATAGCCAGTTGATACCTTCCCAACCTTAATTTAAACCAGGGATGGGAAACATCCAGCCCGAGGGTCATTTATGGCCCTCGAGTCCTCTTGGTCTGGCTCTTGGGTATTACTGGATTGAGCCGAGCCACATGGCGGCCTCTCAGGGCGGATTACATACATTTTTATTATGTATGTTATCCACCCTGAGACCATTATGGGAAAGGGTGGAATATAATTCTACCAAATAAATAAATAAATAAAAGATAGATAGATAGATAGATAGATAGATAGATAGATAGATAGATAGATAGATAGATAGATAGATAGATGGATGGATGGATGGATGGATGGATGGATGGATGGATGGATGGATGGATGGATGGATGGATGGATGGATGGATGGATGGATGGATGGATGGATGGATGGATAGATAGATAGATAGATAGATAGATAGATAGATAGATAGATAGATAGATAGATAGATAGATAGATAGATAGATAGATAGATAGATGATAGATAGATGATAGATAGATAGATAGATAGATAGATAGATAGACAGACAGACAGACAGACAGACAGACAGACAGACAGACAGATAGATAGATAGATAGATAGATAGATAGATAGATAGATAGATAGATAGATAGATAGATAGATACAGATAGACAGACAGACAGACAGACATTTACTGCCTTTGGATAAAATGCTATCATCGCAACTTTTTATATGCAAAACTTTCAGCACTTTCTGGAGTCAAACGAGAGAGGTCAGTAAGCTGCTTCACTCTCCACATGTGGAACCAGTAGAGAGAAGGGACAGACCAGACACTAATGTGCCCGAATGGTTATTAAAGGCAATAAATCTTTGCGATTGCATCCATAGGATGCGCGGATAGGCTCCCTGGCCTTCCATTCCTGCTCTTGCAATGATCCTGGCCCCAGAAGCAGCTTCAAAGGTATCGGCTGGGGGAAAAAAAAATATGTTGTGAGCCCCAGTGATGAGTAATTAACCCAAGACCGAAGTCTAACATGAGCAGGAGAAGAAAGGGATTGGTCTTTAACCGAGTCCATATGTCTCCCGACTTGATTGAACATCAGTTCTCCTTGACTGCCTTGCGTCCTCCTGTATAAACCCGCTCCCCCAGCTTAGGGCTATGAATCCTTCACAGACTCGATGGGGATTTTATTACCACCAGGGCCCTTAATTAAAAGAATAACATCTGTCTGGAAGGCAACAAGCAGAGACCGGCAGGCCGGTAGTATATCGAGTCATGGGGGCGCATGCACAGAGCCACCCGTGAAAACCCAGATGGAATTTCTTAAGTGTTTGCAGCAAGACTCACGGGATCCCACCAACAATTACTCCTCTGGAATGTTCAGACTCCTTGCCATTTCAGACCTCCGCAATCTTTTTTGTCTCATTTCCTTTTGCACATTTTTTAGTACCCTGCCAACTTCTAAGTGCTCCCCAAACAACTTTTAGTTGTAGTGAATGAGCCAGCTTTGCATCTAATATATGTATTTACTAAAACAATAAACCTGAAATCCAGTAGCCGTTAACAATGTCAATCAAAAAGGCATTTCAAACTTTTATTATTATTATTTTGAAAAACCCATCCTGTTTTAATCCTCTTGAACAACTATGACGATGAAGAAGATATTGGATTTATACCCCACTCTTCACTCTGAATCTCAGAGTCTCAGAGCGGTCACAATCTCCTTTACTTTCCTCCCCCACAACAGACACCCTGTGAGGTAGGTGGGGCTGAGAGAGCTCTTATAGCAGCTGCCATTTCAAGGACAACTCCTATAAGCACTATGGCTGACCCAAGGCCATTCCAGCAGGTGCAAGTAGAGAAATCAATCCCGGTTCTCCCAGATAAAGAGTCCGCACACTTAACCACAACACCAAACTGGCTCTCATGATACCTGGAATAAAAATGCAGGGCCCAGAATAGTCACAGAATGCCCTGCAGGAAAAAGGGTATAGAGACGGTAGAGAAAGAAGTACTTTTCTCCCTTTCTCGCAATACAGGAATTCAAGGTCACACGATGAAATTAATGAGCAGTAGACTTAGAACAGATCAAAGGAGTAACAGAATCATACAACGTTTAATTGTTGTAATTGCTGAATTGATGTTTTATTGTAATTTATTGTTTCATTGTTGTGAGCCGCCCTGAGCCTGCTTCGGAGGGGAGGGCGGGATATAAATCCAATAAACCAAACCAGACCATAGACTCAAAGAGTTGGAAGGGTCCATACAGGCCTTCTAGTCCAACCCCCAGCTCAATAGCAGCCACTGCTAAATCCGCCTTTTTTTACCTTAGGCGGGTGAGGCAGTTGGTCCCCTTCCTGGAGCGCGATGACCTGGCAACAGTGATCCATGCAACGGTCACCTCAAGGTTGAACTACTGTAATGCCCTCTACATAGGACTGCCCCTGTGCCGAACCCGGAAACTACAGCTAGTGCAGAACGCAGCGGCCAGGCTGCTTATTGGGGCTCCCTAGGTGGGAACGCATACAGCCGGGGCTGTGGGAACTGCACTGGCTGCCAATAGTATACCGGATTCATTACAAGGTGCTGGTTATTACCATTAAAGCCCTATATTGCCGAGGACCTGCCTATCTTAGGGACCATCTCTCCCCATATATTCCCCAGAGGGTACTTCGATCTGGTTCACAAAATCTATTGGTAATCCCTGGGCCAAGGGAGGTCAAACTGAAGTCACCAGAGAAAGGGCCTTCTTGATTGCAGCCCCCCACTGGTGGAACCAACTGCCAGAGGAAGGGCGGGCCTTGCGGAACCTTGCCCGGTTCCGCAAGTTCCGCAAAACCACTTTCTTCCAGCTGGCTTTTAATTAACATGGCGTTTACATCGTAGAAGGGGTGCCGTCGCCATTGAAAAACTGAAATATGTATAACATCACGACCTAGCACCTAATAGTTTTAATTGTAAAATGAATAATTTATATAATGTCTGATTTACAATGTGTATTGTTTCAACTGTTTTTAGCGTTTTTATGCTGTGAGCTGCCCTCAGCCTGGAGAAAGTCCAGAAAAGGGCAACTAGAATGATTAAAGGGCTGGAGCACTTCCCCTATGAAGAAAGGTTGAAATGCTTGGGGCTCTTTAGCTTGGAGAAACATCGACTGCAGGGTGACCTGATAGAGGTTGACAAGATTATGCATGGGAAGGAGAAAGTAGAGAAAGAAGTCCTTTTCTCCCTTTCTCACAATACAAAAACTCGTGGGCATTCCATGAAATTGCTGAGCAGACAGGTTAAAACGGATAAAAGGAAGTACTTCTTCACCCAAAGGGCGATTAACAGGTGGAATTCACTGCCACAGGAGGTGGTGGCGGCCACAAGCATAGCCACCTTCAAGAGGGGTTTAGATAAAAATATGGAGCAGAGGTCCATCAGTGGCTATTAGCCACAGTGTGTGTGTATATATAAAATTTTTTGCCACTGTGTGACACAGAGTGTTGGACTGGATGGGCCGCTGGCCTGATCCAACATGGCTTCTCTTATGTTCTTATGTGACACAGAGGGTTGGCCTGGATGGGCCATTGGCCTGATCCAACATAGCTTCTCTTATGTTCTTATGCTTCAGCGAGGAGGGCAGGATACAAATCAAACACAATAAATCAATCAATCAATCAATCAATCAATCAATAAATAAATAAATGCAGGCTCAGCCTAGAGCATCCCTAACAAGTGTTCATCCAGCCGCTGCTTAAAGACTGCCAGTGAGGGAAAGCTCACCACCTCCCTCGGTCGTTGATTCCACTGTGGAACAACTCTTACAGCAAAGACGTTTTCCTAATACCCAGCCCGTGCCTTCCCACCCTTAATTTCAACCCATTATTTTAAGGAAGCCCTTCTTCACCCAAAGAGTCACTAAAAGGTGGGACTTACTGCCACAGGAAGTGGTGACGGCTACAGGCACAGACAGATTCAAGAGGGGACTGGATACACATATGGGACAGAGGTCTGTAAGTGGCTATTAGCCACAAGGAATACATGGAGCAGTCTGCCTAGGGCAGTGACGCTCTATATTCTTGGTGCTTGGGAAGGAGCAAATCAAAAGTTTAGGCTCGATTTAATCTAGAACTCACTTGTTCATCTGTTTGGCGGTCCACTATACCTGTAAAAAAACTCTTCTCCAACACCACATTTCAACGGAAACAATTTTTTTTTCTGCCAGTCAGATTTCTTCTTTGGAAAAGGAAAAGGAAGGTCCCCTGCGCAAACACCAGTCGTTTTCGACTCTGGGGTGACATTGCTTTCACAACGTCAGACTTTTTTTTTTTTTAATGGGGTGGTTTGCCGTTGCCTTCCCCAGTCATCTATGCTTCCCCCTCAGCAAGCTGGGGACTCGTTTGACCGACCTCGGAAGGATGGAAGGTTGAATCAGCCTCGAGCCGGCTACCTGAACCAGCTCCCGCCGGGGATCGAACTCAGGTCACGAGCAGAGCTTAGGACTGCAGTACTGCAGCTTTAACACTCTGCGCCACGGACCAACTTTCGAATCCATACATAGTAACGGGAAATACCATAGTATGGATTATTTTGGTCTTGGTATCCAGCAGCAGTTCCTTATTGCTTCTACTTTCTTCATAACCGCCCTTCTAGTCCCCACTCTCAATTTCCTTCTGGTTTCTTATTTATTTATTTATTACTTTCCATTTATATCCCGCCCTCTCCGCAAGCGGACTCAGGGCGGCTTACAACATCATAAAAAACAATCAATCCAATAAAACATATAAAACCATAATTTACATATATCAACTTTAAAACCATTCTCTAGCGCTATTTCAGTCCAGTATAGGCGGTATTGACTTCCCGACTATGATCGCCAGCATTCTGTAGGATGTCCGGTGGCAGCCCTTTTTCAATCAAACCGCAAAAGCCTGTTTAAACAATTCGGTCTTACAGGCCCTGCGGAACGCAGACAAATCCCGCAGCGCCCTTATGGCTTCTGGGAGGGTGTTCCAAAGTTCTGGTGCTGCCACCGAAAAAGCCCTGGATCTCGTCATACACAGCCTGGCTTCTTTTGGGCCAGGGGCAGACAACAGATTTTTTGTCCCTGATCGCAGTGCTCTCGGGGGGATATATGGGGAAAGGCGGTCCCGTAGATAGGCAGGTCCCTGACCATAAAGGGCTTTAAAGGTTAATACCAACACCTTGAAGCGAACTCGGAACACAACAGGCAACCAGTGCAGCTCCCTCAGCACTGGCTGAATGTGCTCCCGTCGCGGCAGCCCCATTAACAGCCGTGCCGCAGCGTTCTGCACTAGTTGTAGTGTCAAGACAGTGTGCGTTTCCAATAAAAAAGGCCAATGCCATGCTGGGAATTATTAGGAAGGGAATTGAAAACAAATCAGCCAGTATCATAATGCCCCTGTATAAATCGATGGTGCGGTCTCATTTGGAGTACTGTGTGCAGTTCTGGTCGCCGCACCTCAAAAAGGATATTATAGCTTTAGAGAAGGTGCAGAGAAGGGCAACTAGAATGATTAAAGGGCTGGAGCACTTTCCCTATGAAGAAAGGTTGAAACGCTTGGGACTCTTTAGCTTGGAGAAACGTCGACTGCGGGGTGACATGATAGAGGTTTACAAGATAATGCATGGAATGGAGAAAGTAGAGAAAGAAGTACTTTTCTCCCTTTCTCACAATACAAGAACTCGTGGGCATTCGATGAAATTGCTGAGCAGACAGGTTAAAACGGATAAAAGGAAGTACTTCTTCACCCAAAGGGTGATTAACATGTGGAATTCACTGCCACAGGAGGTGGCGGCGGCCACAAGTATAGCCACCTTCAAGAGGGGTTTAGATAAAAATATGGAGCAGAGGTCCATCAGTGGCTATTAGCCACAGTGTATGTGTGTATATAACATTTTTTGCCACTGTGTGACACAGAGTGTTGGACTTGATGGGCCGTTGGCCTGATCCAACATGGCTTCTCTTATGTTCTTATGTTAGTCTCCGGGTTAGCATCTTGGTTGTGATCTCCATTTTGGTTGATGATGGAGCCAAGGAATAGAAAACCTTCAACAATTTGAGTTTCTTCATTGTCAGCCATAAAGCCGTGTAATTCCTCCGTAGCGGATAGTTTTGTCTTCTTGATGTTCACCTGTCATCCTGCTTTGTCCCTTTCTCCTTTAATGTTCATCAGCAGTCATTTCAAGTCTTTTACTCTTTTCTGCCAGCAATGCGGAGTCATCTGGTGTCTCAAATTGATAAAAGCTATAGCTAGAGGCATTATGGTATAGAATTAGAATTTCAGTGTAAAACCAGGCTGTGGTCCTCAGCAATGCTCCCTCTCAGCTGTGAAGTCTTGTAACCAAGAATTCTACTTCGCGAGTTCATGCCGTTAATGCTGTGAGCAAGTAATTTGGCTACTACATAGGTTAATTTCCTGAACGAAGACAAAAATCTGTGAGCTGGAGGCTAAAAAACTATAAGCTAGCTCACACTAACTCGGTTTAGAGGGAAATAAGGCGCAGAGTGGTAAAGCTGCAGTACTGCAGTCCAAGCTCTGCTCACCACCTGAGTTGGATCCTGGTGGAAGCTGGATTCATGTAGCCGGCTCAAGGTTGACTAAGTCTTCCATCCTTCTGAGGTCGGTAAGATGAGTACCCAGCTTGCTGGGGGGAAAGTGTAGACGACTGGGGAAGGCAAGTGCAAACCACCCCGTAAAAAAGTCTGCTGTGAAAATGTCATGATGCGATGTCACCCCAGAGTTGAAAATGACTGGTGCTTACACAGGGGACTACTTTTACCTTTTTACTTCTTTACTTAAAGGATGAATTAACAAGTGGAATTCACTGCCACAGGAAGTTGGGCCAACTATAAGCATAGACAGCTTCAAGAGGGGATTGGATAAACCTATGGAGCAGTGGTCCATCAGTGGCTATTAGCCACAGGGTATTGAAGGGAACTCTCTGTCTGAGGTAATGATGCTCTGCATTCTTGGTGCTTGAGGGTCTGTGTGTGTGACAGTGGGAGGGCTTCTAGTGTCCTGTCCCAACTGGTGGACCTCCTGATGGCACCTGGTTTTTTTGGCCACTGTGTGACACAGTGTTGGACTGGATGGGCCATTGGCCTGATCCAACATGGCTTCTCTTATGATTGTTAGCTTGCGGAGAGAGCGGGATATAAATTAAAGGTAATCAATAATAATAAATTAATAATAAATAAATGTTCTTATGAACTCTGGTCCTCAAGTTAAAATTCCCTTTCTGCCAAGAATCTAATTGATGATCTTTCCCAGCCTCAACTACCTCACAGGGTAATGTTGTGAGGTAATATGGAGAAGGAAACAACCAGGTATGCTGCCTGAAATTCCTTAGAAAAGGCAGACAGACAGAATACCTTTGAATACCAACTGCTTCGGACCAAACACAGGAAATGTCTGGTGTCTTTAGTTTAAGTGTTTCAGTTGCATCTGTGCATCTTTTATCTAAAGTCCACAGTGTCCTGGACAAAGAGTCGTGCACTACTAATGAGCTCTAGCATCACTTTTTCTATGAAATGATCCCTGATTGACTTGGGAAGGGGAGGAGGAGGCTTCTTTACTTGGGAATAAATGAAACTTCCCCCCCCCCCCCCGTGATTTCTGTATCTCTTGTCACCCTCCTGAGAAATTATGCTGCATAACCAGAACACACATTCACAAAAAGAGATCTTTTTGAGAGATTGAGACTTTTCATATTTTTATTTAGCATGTTAGTTCTTATGTCATTTAAGAAATAATAGATTTGAGTCCAGTAGAACCATAGAAATTAACAAGATTTTCGGGGTAGAAGCTTTCTTTGTCAGATACACCCATCACACGGAAATTTGAGTGTACATGAAAATTCAAGTCCATGTGAATATTCACCTTAAAGACCAACAGGATTTCTGGGGCATAAGCTTTCAAAAGTCAACAGTTCCTTTTGTCAGATATCTGATGGGAGTTTTGTGATTTTGCCCCCTGCCCTGTGCCAGAATTCCAAGATGCCCACAGGATCAAAACTCAGGCACTCTTGAGTTATGCCATATCATTGAAACATGGTGAAGGCGATGCGTATGGTGCCCATAACCTGGTGGCAACGGTGGGAGCACCAGGCACTACCCTCTTTCCCTTTTCTACATCACCCATTTGCCATTACATAATATTGTATGCAGCATCTGCCACCAGGCTCCCTGCTTGGGGATTCTGAACTGATGGATCATCTCAATGATGTTGTTTAAATAAAAAACAACGAGGGAGGTCTGAGACGCAACATCATCGTCTGTTGTGCTGCAGGAAAGCTTGCCTTTTCAAGTTTCTTTTTATGGACTAATGATAGCATCTGCATCTTTTCAAGGCTTGGGAGCCGGGCGATAAAGTCAATCCAGGTATTTCTTGCTTGATGGCACAGCAAGGCCAGAATGTAAATTGACAAGATCCGACACAGGTATAACCTTGAAAAGGGCTAAGATCCTCTACTAACAGAAGAGATTTTTTTATAACAGCCAGGGCTGGTTCAGGTTTTGATGGGCCCTGGGCAGAGGGTGCTTGGGGCCCACTCCCTTCTTATCCCCACTACCAAGACCCCCACTCACACCTTCATTTCTGCCCCCACCCATTTACCCCATCTACCTGTGCGCTCTTCTACTGCCTGCTCATGACTCCTCCCTCAGCCAGCTCTTTCCTCAGTGGCACTGGAAACTGTGCAGCTGAGAGTGTCACCATTATGACTGTCCCCATCCACACAATCTGACAGTGCAGGGCAGCCCAAGTAGCTAGGAGTACAGGTAGTCATGTGCTTAGAAGCAAGTGGATGAAGGAACGGTATGCAGGCAAGTGGCAGAGCAGGTGGGAGTCAGTAGCAGTGGATCCTGCTAGAAGAGAAGGAGGAAAAGGAGGAGGAGGAGAAAGAAGAGGGGGAGGAAGAAGAGAAGAAAAGGAGGATGAGAAGAAGGGAAAAAACGGAGGAAGAGGAGGAGGAGGAGAAGAAGAAGAGGAGGAGGAGGAAGAGGAGATTGGATTTATACCATACTCTTCACTAAGAGTCTCAGAGTGGTGTACAATCTCCTTTCCCTTCCTCCCCTCCACACCAGGCACCCTGTGAGGTAGGAGAGGCTGAGAGAGCTCTGAGGGAACTACTCTTGAGAGAACAGCTCTGAAAGAACCATGACTGACCCAAGGTCACCCAGCAGCTGCATGTGGAGGAGGACTTGGGAATCAAACTCAGTTCTCCCAGATTTGAGTTCACACACTTAACCACTACACCAAACTGGCTCTCTGGGCCCAGGCAGACACCCCACCTCAAGGCACACTGACCCTGACCCTGACAAGGGATCATGTCTTCCTCTCCTTCCACGCCCAATACAACCCACAGTGACCTCTCAAATCGTATTCTTGGGCAATGGGGAACCCCAGGAACAGGATGAAGGGGTCTGCAGAGGAAGGAGAAATTGTCAAAAAAATCTCCCTTCCCCATTCCATCTGGGGACATTTTCCACAGGACTCAACTGAAGGTATTGAAGCTGTGAGAGAAGTGGGGATCACTAGGACTGGACTGAATCAAAGGGATTATAGGACAGGTGCAGTCAATGGGGACAGTATTAAAATGAGTAGAAAAGAGCAAGAGTTCAGGAGCACCTTAAAGACATACAAAATTTGTGGCAGGGCATGAGTTTCATGAGTCACTGCTCACTTCAGATTTGAGCAAGAAAGCAACATCAGTGGAAGGCCTCATCCTCTACACTCTGTTATGGGCCCTCAAAAAAAAAAAACCCAAACTGGATGGCCACTGTGTGAGACAGGATGCTGGGCTAGATAGAACCTCAATGGTCTGATCTAGCAAGGCTCTTCTGATGTTCTTGGGAAGGCCTTGACCACTATGCCCTGTTGTTGGCCCTCCAGAGGAACTGATTGGCCACTGTGCGAGACAAGAGGCTGGGCTAGAGGGACCCTCCTTGGTTTGATCCAGCAGGGCTCTTCTGATGTTCTTATGAAGGCCCTGGCCTCTGTGCCCTGGTTGGCCACTGTGTGAGAAAGGATGCTGGACTAGATGGACCCTCACTGGTCTGATCCAGCAGGGCTCTTCTGATGTTCCTATGAAGGCCTCGGCCTCTCTGCCCTGTTGTTGGATCTCCTGAGGAACTGGCTGGCCACTGTGTGAGACAGGAGGCTGGACTGGATGGACCCTCAGTGGTCTGATCCAGCAGGGCTCTTCTGATGTTCTTGGGAAGGCCTTGGCCACTATGCCCTGTTGTTGGCCTTCCAGAGGTACTGACTGGCCATGGTGCGAGACAGGATGGACCACTGTTCTGATCCAGCATGGCTCCTCTTACATTTTTACTAGGCAGAGGCAGGCAATAGCAAGCCACCTCTGTTTGCTTCTTGCCTTGACCCGGTTGGCCCGGCTTATGGTGACCCTGAAGGGTTTTCAAGTTGAGGATTCTCAAGATCCAGATTTGAGTAAGAAAAGCATACCCCTTCTTAACGTTGAACCTGAGCTGTTCTGCTCTCCAGTTCCGCCCCAGCGATGGTCTTCGCCACCCTGTCCAAGCCTTGCGAGGTGAAACAAAGAACTCCCGCCACCAATTGCGATACAAAGAAGGCTTCCGGATTCTCCATCCCTGCAAGTATCCCATGGCTAAATGTGTCTCCCGCGGCAGCAATCAATCCCCTGGTGCGATAATAATACTTATTACCTACCACCTCCTTGCCTTCAGAGTGCGATAGGGAGGGCAAGTTAATTAATTCTACCAGGTAGGGAAGTGTTACTAAATAACTCACAGAGAGCTCTCAAAAGACCCAACCCACCCTTCGTAGTCTGCACCGAACTCCAGGAGGGAGTCATCTGCTGGCAATGGATTTTGAGACACAATTTAAGCTGCAATCGCATGGTGCACAGAGAGCACGCTCGCAGAGCTAGTTTTTGGAAACTGATGAGGTCAAGGGCAAATGGTTGGCTATGTTGCGTTGAGGGTGGTCTGTCGAGGACTCGAACTGGGAACTTCCTGGCCTGAATCCAGGCTATCAGTCAACCTGGAATTGGCTGCAGTCAGGGCTGTTTTTTGTAGCAGGAACTCCTTTGCATATTAGGCCACACACCCCGATGTAACCAATTCTCCAAGAGCTTACAGGGCTCTTCTTAAAGAGTATACTGTAAGCTCTTGGAGGATTGGCTACATCGGGGTGTGTGGCCTAATATGCAAAAGAGTTCCTGCTACAAAAAAGGCCCTGGCTGCAGTTAAGACTCAGAGCTATCCCTCAAGAGTAGATGGAGTTGGGGCATGCAACATCATGCTCTGCAATTACGGTGGCCAGGTCCCTCTTGGCAACTGATGGGGGGTGGTGTAGTGGTGAAGTGTGCGGACTCCTATCTGGGAGAGCCGGGTTTGATTCCCCACTCCTCCACTTGCAGCTGCAGGAATGGCCTTGGGTCAGCCATTGCTCTCGTAGAGTTGTCCTTGAAAGGGCAGCCGTGTCAATCATATGTATTTCTGTGTGCCATAAGAGCCCACAAGACATAGAGCAGAACACCACCCTAGCCTGCTCCCCCTTACTTTACAACTGGAAGGTGCATAATAAAACCATCTGGCCCAAGGATGCTTAGGTTAGCCTTGTATGTAACGGTGCAATGAGCCTCTCCCCCAGATTCACACAGCCAGGTCTTATCTACTCTCAGAGAAAGTGTGAGAAAGGGAGATGTTTTTATTAGCTTGCATTCCTTAGCAATAGAAGAGACAGGATGTAGTAGCCTTTGAACCCGTGACTCAAATTGCATCTGTATGTTACCCTTTGAAGCTGTCCCATAAAGTAACTATTTGAATCTGTGTACGTCATTACTTCCAAGGATCCTGTCCTTGGCTAAGCTATGGAGTTTCAACAATAAAGCAACTTTTGATTTAATAACAAAAGACTGATTATTGAGAAATATCGATGCTTGACAAGCTGCTGTAAGAGCTCTCTCAGGCCCACCCACCTCACAGGGTGTCTGTTGTGGGGGAAGAAGATATATAGGAGATTGTAAGCCACTCTGAGACTCTGATTCAGAGAGAAGGGCGGGGTATAAATCTATGGTCTACACCAGTTTGGTGTAGTGGTTAAGTGTGCGGACTCTTATCTGGAAGAGTCCGCAACTCCTCCACTTGCAGCTGCTGGAATGTCCTTGGGTTAGCCATAGCTCTCGCAGAGTTCTTCAAGCTCACTAAAATGATCAGGGGCCAGAAGGACTGGGTTGCGGGTAGGCATTCTACTCTACTGCGATCCAGAAAAAGAACATGAAGGAGGAAAAAGAAGAAGAAGAATGTAGTTTGGCCACCCATGCTATAGAATCCACTCCTTGAACCAGCCATTTTTTCCAGGGCAACTGATCTCTGTTGTCTGGAAACCAGTCATAATTTTGCAAGATCTCCAGGCCCAGCCTTGAGGTTGGTTACCCAACGGGGATATTAACCCTGGAATTTTCTACCCCCAAAGTATGAGCTGTACTTCTGAACCATTGCCCTTCCGATATCTCTCCAAAAAGCATGGAAGAAAATCCATTTTGGACTATGAAGAAGAAGATATTGGATTTATATCCCACCCTCCACTCTGAAGAGTCTCAGAGCGGCTCACAATCTCCTTTACCTTCCTCCCCCACAACAGACACCCTGTGAGGTGGGTGGGGCTGGAGAGAGCTCTCACAGCAGCTGCCCTTTCAAGGACAACCTCTGCCAGAGCTATGGCTGACCCAAGGCCATTCCAGCAGCTGCAAGTGGAGGAGTGGGGAATCAAACCCGGTTCTCCCAGATAAGAGAGCTCTGGCTGACCCAAGGCCATTTCAGCAGCTGCAAGTGGAGGAGTGGGGAATCAAACCCGGTTCTCCCAGATAAGAGAGCTCTGGCTGACCCAAGGCCATTCCAGCAGCTGCCAGGGGAGGAGGGGGGAATCAAACCCGGTTCTCCCAGATAAGAGAGCTCTGGCTGACCCAAGGCCATTCCAGCAGCTGCCAGGGGAGGAGGGGGGAATCAAACCCGGTTCTCCCAGATAAGAGAGCTCTGGCTGACCCAAGGCCATTCCAGCAGCTGCCAGGGGAGGAGTGGGGAAACAACCCCGGTTCTCCCAGATAAGAGAGCTCTGGCTGACCCAAGGCCATTCCAGCAGCTGCCAGGGGAGGAGGGGGGAATCAAACCCGGGTCTCCCAGATAAGAGAGCTCTGGCTGACCCAAGGCCATGCTAGAAGGTGCAAGTGGAGGTGTGGGGAATCAAACCCGGTTTTCCCAGATAAGAGTCCGCACACTTCACCACTACACCAAACTGGCTATGTATGGCCTCAGAAATTATGGTTGTTTATTTTTAATGCTTATCCATTTGCCGTTTATTAAAACCATCTATATACTTTTGCCCTACACAGGAGCTGCAGGCAAGGTGGCTTCTAACAGAGATTTAAAGCAATATAAAACAATCATCAATAATCCAACCGACCCAAAAAAACCCAGCAACATACAGACAAGCCAGCAGCAAACAATCAATCACCCAGCCAGATATAGCAATGCAGGGGTGGCCAACGGTAGCTCTCCAGATGTTTTTTGCCTATAACTCCCATCAGCCCCAGCCAGCATGGCCAATGGCTCGGGCTGATGGGAGTTGTAGGCAAAAAAAACATCTGGAGAGCTACTGTTGGCCACCCCTGCAATAACAGATCAAGTCCAGCAAGGATACTCCAAGCATCTTTCCTAAAGAACATTTTCTAACGGATGCTAGGAGGGCCCTGGTTGAAACAGGACAATGTGGAACTCCAGGTGAAGAGCATTCCAGAAGAAGGGGGCACTGTTGCAGTGTGAAGGGTTGAGACATCATTGGAGGGGGTCATGGTTAATGTGATAGAATCATAGAATCATAGAGTTGGAAGAGACCTCCAGGGTCATCTAGTCCAACCCCCTGCACAATGCAAGAAACTCACAAATACCTTATGTTCTCAGGATGCTGGACTAGATGAACTCTTGTCTAATCCGGCAGGACTCTTCTTATGTTCTTAGTATGCTGGACCAGATGGACCCCTGGTCTGATCCAGCAGGGCTGTTTTAATGTTCTTAGAATGCTGGACTAGATAGACCCCTGGTCTGATCTAGCAGAGCTCTTCTTATGTTCTTAGGATGCTGGACTAGATGGACCATCAGTCTGATCCAACAGGGCTCTTCTTATGTTCTTAGGATGCTGGGCTAGATGGACCACTGGTCTGATCCAGAAGGGTTCTTCTTATGTTCTTAGGATGCTGGACTAGATGGACCATCAGTCTGATCCAACAGGGCTCTTCTTATGTTCTTAAGATGCTGGACTAGATGGACTACTGGCCTCATCCAGCAGGGCTCATCTTATGTTCTTAGGATGCCGGACTAGATCGACCACTGGCCTCATCTAAGAGGGCTTATGTTCTTATGTCTAGATGTTGGTTGTAATTCTGGAAGGATGCTTTCTGCCATATCAGTATTAAACACCATCCTTCTAACAGCCATCTGCCATTTCTCCTTGCATTACCTTGACTTTATGGCAACACATAAAGATCCCTTGGCCCTTCCTGCTTTCACTTTCAGCCTCACACAAAAAGAAAATGAAAAAAGGTCTGAAAAACATCTTCAGTTTGGCAAACCGTAAATTCAGAGAAATCCTGAATCCAGAGGCTCACGGACCACTAACCAGTAATGAAATCCAAGAGCAAAACCGACAAGGAATAATGTTGGGGAGCAAAATGCTCATTTGTAACAGGTCATAAAATTGGCAAAAAGACGGTAATCGGAAACATGGTGTTTAATGCCATGGAAAATGGACTGCGCAGTTTTTAGTGACTGCCGGCTGAGACAGAGCAGGACCAGGTGGAAGAAGAGTGCGAGGAGACCTCTTGTGAGAACTTTCAGAAGGTAGCCGTGTCGGTCTTCAGGAGAAGTGCTAGGATCGAGTCCTTAGCACTTTATCTCCAAGGAGAGCTTTGATTTTCAAAAGCTCATACCTGCAAGATCTTGTCAATCTCTAAGATGCTAAGGGACTCGAACCCAGCTCTTACGAGGAGCATCAGACTGAAGAAAAGCAATTTGCCATTCTGAATTATGGGGGGGACGACCTAAAGTGGTTAAGTCTTTGGGGGAATCAGATTGTTATCACAGAGTAATCAGTACAAGACAACAGGCTTGAGATAGAGTGATGGGTACCTCCCAGGTGAGAAGAAGAAGATGATGATGATGAAGAAGAAGAGGAGAAGGAGGAGGAGACTGGATTTATACCCTTCCCTTCATTTGAAGTCTCCAAGTGGCCTACAATCTCCTTCCCTCCCTCTCCGCACAACAGACACCCTGTGAGGTAGGTGGGGCTGAAAGAGCTCTTTTGAAAACTGCTCTTGAGAGAACAGATCTGAGAGAACTGTGATTGGCCAAAGGTCACACCAACAGGTGCATGTGGAGGAGTGGGGGATCAAACCTGATTCTCCGGATTAGGGTCCAATGTTCTTAACCACCACACCAAGTTGGCTACCAGCTATGGCTTGGGCAAACCTATCAGGGACTGTAGTGGAACAGGCCTGCTCCGACATGCAGGTTCAGTTCCACCTCGCCTTCCAACACCTAGATAGGCTTTTCTTTCTCTCTCAGGTAACCACTTTCACCATCTGACCTTTGTACAGAATTGCCCACTGGGAGGGCCAGGACTCCCACTACCCCTTCCACGTTCTGAGGCCTTGCCTCTGTGTCTCCCACTGCCCACCACAAAAAAAAAGAAATGGAAACAATGTAATTCCCCTGTCCTTCTCTCTATACATGCCCTATCAGATGTTAAAATATAAGACAAGAGCCTGAGCTTCGGATGTTATGGATCTCTACACAGGTACCATTACCTTACAGCTTTCTCCAGTTTTCCTCCACTAGACCTCAGTGAAGAGTTGTCTGCCCTGATGAACTCAGCACCCAAGAAGAGAACCCTCTCCTTGCTCCCAGGAGCTTTATTACCTCTCTCTTCCCTGACCACGCCAGGCCGAGAGCTCCAGGAGTACCTTCCTGAAGTCTCCCTAGTTTCAATCCCTCCAAATCTCTGTTCCCTGCTTGGAAGGGGAGGGGAGAGCTTGGCCATCCTATCGTCTACACCTATTATAGAGCTGCCAAGTTCCCGTTGAGGGTAGGGCATCCCCTAGTTTGGCAGGCCCCAACACACCAGCAGGGAGGAGGCCGCTGGGGATCCCTGCCCCCCAAAGAGTCCCATCGCTGTGTGGTGTCTGGAAGTGATATATCACACCAGGCACATTGCACGAGGATGCTCTAGCGATTTGTGGGAAACTCTGTGGTTTCGTGTAGGGACGCTTAGTAATTTGTAGGAAAACTCTAAGGTCAAATTGCGAGACAGTCCCTGCATGAAACCATAGAGTTTCCTGTGAATTCCTAGAGCATCCCCTCATGACGTGTACGGCGTGATACGTCACTTCTGGGTGACGTCATCATGTGAAGAGGTTCCCCCATCAACAGCCGCAGGGGACTTGGCAACCCTAACCTATTAGCATTTGTATGAAGGCAGACTGAGGTAAGTCTGGAAAGCAATCGAACTGACTTTCTCCCTTCCTGCCTGCAGGAGGCGGAAACAGCCACAAAATGGCTGCCGCAGCTTCCCTTCAGTCACTCAGTGAAGATCCTTATGTTGTGGTGGCAGCTGCTGCCTAAGTAATTTTATATATATATAAAAAATCTGTACAGCCAATTCAATCTCCATTGCCAATCAATCGCCTTGCTGGGCAACAGCCCCACCTGGCACCGCCCACTTCCTAAAAACACTTGATGGGCACCAGAAAATGTGTCAGTGGTTGCCATGACAATCACAGGTGCCATGTTGGGGACCCTGATCTAGTTTTTAAAAAAAAAAAAAACCATTCTGTTTTTGTGTTAAAGAAGACCGCAGATTTATACCCCACCCTTCTCACTGAATCAGAGACTCAGAGCGGCTTACAATCTCCTTTATCTTCCTCCCCAACAACAGACACTCTATGAGGTGGGTGGGGCTGGAGAGGGCTCTCACCGCAGCTGCCCTTTCAAGGACAACTCCTGCGAGAGCTCTGGCTGACCCAAGGCCATTCCAGCAGGTGCAAGTGGAGGAGTGGGGAGTCAAACTCGGTTCTCCCAGATAAGAGTCCGCGCACTTAACCACTACACCAAACTGGCTCTCTCACACCAAACTAGTCACTGTGGTCAAATCAGGCAATTGTTTTAGCCATTCAGCATTTTATACCTTCTGGCTCTCATTAGATCCGTGCATCATATGAAACCATGACTCGGAAGCCGGCTTGAAAGATTAACTGAATGGAGAGCGGAGCACATAAACTCTTTAATTAATCAATTAACGAAAGGACAAAGGGGGGGGGGAAGCAGTGGGAGGAAGCGGGAAACAAAAACGTGAAAATGCCCTCGACTTGGCTACTTTTTGGTCTGTTTGGTTCTGCAAATCTTTTCCCTGCAGCGTCTTTGAAATATGTATCGCTTGATTGGTCAGGTGTATTAAATCGCACGGGGATTAGAACCCAAACAGCCCCACCGATGTCTACGGCGGATGAAAGCGATAGCAGGCATGAATCCAATCTGGGTTGTATCTCTTCCAACGAATCTCATCCTTTCCCTCTACTGCATTTTTTTTTTCCTTCTGGTACGGAATTAGTATTCATTGGGAAGAAGGCATGAAGGGATAGGCCCCGGCTTTCTGCCTGCCGAAGAAGCAGCTTGGCTTTTCGAAAGCTTTGCTCAGGAGGAGAAGTTGGCAAATTAAATTAAAATCTTTCAACTGAGTCCTTCTGGAGAGGGGAGGAAGTGACACAGAATGACACCGGGGGAAGTCAGGCAGATGCAGGGTGGAGGATTTCGACAGAGAGAGATACTTAAGAGGGCGGGAAATGCTACTGAAGAAGGCCCCTCTATTGGAGGTGGCTGGATGAGCAACTAGGAGAGATCTTTTTTCCTGCCTCCGCATTGCTAAAGCTTGCCAATCTCCAGGTGTTAGCTGGAGATCTCCTGGGACGACAACTGATGATATCGAATTTATATCCTGTCCTCCACTCCGAATCTCAGAGCGGCTCACAATTTCTTTTATCTTCCTCTCCCACAACAGACACCCTGTGATTTGTGGGAAACTATGGTTTCCCACAAATCACATGATTCCCCCCACAAATCACAAGTGTGATGCGGTGGCTAAAAAAGGCAAATGCAATTTTGGGCTGTATCAACAGAAGCATAGTATCCAGATCTCACTCACACACACACACACACATATATATAATTTTGCCACTGTGTGACACAGAGTGTTGGACTGGATGGGCCATTGGCCTGATCTAACATGGCTTCTCTTATGTTTTTATGTTCTTACAAGCATAGCCAGCTTCAAAAGGGGATTGGATTGGATAAAAATATAGAGCAGAGGTCCATCAGTGACTATTAGCCACAGTTTGTGTGTGTGTGTGTATTGGCCACTGTGTGATACAGAGCGTTGGACTGGATGGGCCATTGGCCTGATCCAACATGGCTGTTCTTATGTTTCAAAACCTCCAAGGAAGGAGAGCCCACCACCTCCCGTGGAAGCCTGTTCCACTGAGGAACCGCTGTAACGGTCAGGAAGTTCTTCCTAATGTTGAGCCAGAAACTCTTTTCATTTAATTTCAACACATTGGTTCTGGTCCTACCCTCCGGGGCCACAGAAAACAATTCCACACCATCCTGTATATGACAGCCCTTCAAGTATTTGGTGATCATATCACCTTGGGACCCAGAAGTGGGTCACCGCAAAGCCTCTGAAAGTGGATTGTGGGTGAGCCCACCCTAATGGCTGCATCAACCCTTTCCATGGCTCTCTTTTGTATCTAGGAAACCAAGATCAGACTCTAGAAAAAGTATCTTCCATTTCATATATAAGCTGGTGTTTTTTCTTCACTGCATATAATTGGGAAGGGCAGGAGTGGGAGGGCTTCTAGTGTCTGGCGCCATTGGTAGACCTCCTGATGGCCCCTGGTTCTTTTGGCCACTGTGTGAAACAGAGTGTTGGACTGGATGGGCCATTGGCCTGATCCAACATGGCTTCTCTTATGTTTATCTTCGCTAAGTAGTAAAAAAAAATGGCGACCGTAAACTGGATGTCTGAGGCTCCTTTTGCTCTGGGACAGCCTTCAGACATCCGGAAGTTAGTTAATATCGCAGCAGAACTATCCCGACGGAGGAAACTACAAGCTGAAACTGGACAACTCAAAAAACACCGCAAAGGAGCAGGTAACAAAATAATCCGGTTTGGAGAAGGATTCGAGGTGACAACGATTGACTACCGGAAGGCAGATGTTGCTGTCTGATCAGCCACTTTTAATCTGGTAGGAAACAGCAGCGACAACTGATTAAACTGTGTGTCTGAACAGGCCCAATGTGTTGGACTGGACGGCCCATTGGCCTGATCCAACATGCCTTCTCTTATGTTCTTATGTGACACAGAGTGTTGGACTGGATGGGCCTTTGGCCTGATCCAACATGGCTTCTCTTATGTTCTTATGTGACACAGAGTGTTGGACTGGATGGGCCATTGGCCTGATCCAACATGGCTTCTCTTATGTTCTTCTGTGACACAGAGTGTTGGACTGGATGGGCCATTGGCCTGATCCAACATGCCTTCTCTTATGTTCTTATGTGACACAGAGTGTTGGACTGGATGGGCCTTTGGCCTGATCCAACATGGCTTTTCTTACGTTCTTAAAAAGTGTCTTGATGCTTACAAAAGTGAGTTTCTTAGACTCTTATGAGGGGTTGGAGGGAGGCATGAAGGGGAAGGCAGTCAAAAGCCAGAATGGCATCCTCACATGCCAAGGCAGCCTATATTGGGATGCCTCTTTCCTTGGGGTTCACAGTGAGGGCTACACACAACCTTGTGCTCGTGTTTTCTTGCCCAATCTATGAGGAAACAATGGGGGTCACAGCGTCTCTGACTCAGAACTTCAGGATTAGCATATCAATAAACCAGGAAGAAATACTGTCTCTCTGTACCAATGTGTTTATCAGTTCTTTGTGCTCACGGTCTTCAAAGAAATCAAGTACATTACAGTAGGTTATATACATTTCTGACTGAGTATGCTGCGTGGTGCCATTAATGATAATTAGGTTAATTAAACATGACTTCGTGACCTTGTCCCTTCCCCATTGGGTGATATTCACCCCGAGATATATGAGCCTGGGGCCAATAGTGTTGCATTAACAACTTTTCCAAAGTGGCACTCTAAGTTGAGTGCAGCGGCTATTCTCAAGGCCAAAAATAAAGTTGCTTACAGGTTCAGAGGCTCGTAGCCATGGAGACGGGAAGTCTTATTATGGGATGGGTCTTCCCCTCTCTCAAAGAAGCTGTGTTGTCTCAACCCCTCTCTCCTTTGGGAAGGTGGAAGTTTCTAGCAATTGCTTGCCTTGCATCTCATCTGAGATAAAGGTTCTATCTTCAGGACCGCCTTTCTTTATATATACACCAGAGAGCCCAAAATCATTCGAGGTCCCAAAATCTTCTTAAGATCCCCGGAGCAAAAGAAACTCGATTATTCACAACCAGAGCCAATGTGCTCTCGGTAGGAGCCCCCAGTCTGTAGAATGCCCTACCCGAAAACATCAGGGACTTGTCACCATTCCGCAGGACCTGTAAGAGTGTTGGACTGGATGGGCCGTTTGCCTAATTCAATATGGCTTCTCTTATGTTCTTATGTGACACAGAATGTTGCTGGATGGGCCATTGGCCTGGTCCACCATGGCTTCTCTTATGTTCTTATGTGACACAGAGTTTTGGACTGGATGGGCCATTGGCCTGATCCAACATGGCTTCTCTTATGTTCTTATGTGACACAGAGTGTTGGACTGGATGGGCCATTGGGCTGATCCAACATGGCTTCTCTTATGTTCTTATGTGACACAGAGTGTTGGAATGGATGGGCCATTTGCCTAATTCAATATGGCTTCTCTTACGTTCTTATGTGACACAGAGTGTTGGACTGGATGGACCGTTTGCCTAATCCAACATGGCTTCTCTTATGTTCTTATGCGACACTGAATGTTGCTGGATGGGCCACTGGCCTGATCCAACATGGCTTCTCTTATGTTCTTAAAATGTGTCCTGACGCTTACAAAATTGAGTTTCTTAGACTCTTACGAGAGGTTAGAATGAAACACAAAGAAGAAGGTGGTCAGCAATGGGTCACCATACCAAGTCGGTTTGGATTTGTGGGCCAAAGGTATCAGAGCAGTGCCTCTGGATGAGAAAATCTGCTTCCTCTACCTACGGGGATCATCTCCTCGGTCCCAGACCCTGATCTCTCTCCTCCCCTTCTCCCAGCCATGCCGACGGATGGGGCAAACTCACCGAAGTGTTCTGGCACTGGACGCTCGAGCTGTTGAACCTCAAGGCTGGCACCCTCTGCTCGTCCCCCTGGATGCTAAGGATGCACTCGTAGCCCCGCTGACCCGACTGTGGCTGCGGCAGGTTCTTGGCCTTCAGCGTGATGGGCTTGACGACTTCCACCGGCACCAAGATCTTGCTGACCGGCAGCAGCTGAGGGCAGTCCTACAGAAAGGGCGGCAGTGGCGGGGGGTGGAGAGAGGAAGAGAAATCCCACACAGTTAATAGTGGTTAATATTAAGGCCCAGTTTCATATCCCAGAATGCCCGGTTCCTGCTTCAGGTCTTGGCGGAAAGTTCTGTCAAGTCGCCGCTGACTTATTTAGGGTTGCCAATCCCCGGGTGGGGTTATACAACACACAGAGAGTAACACGGCAAAAGGACAAAAAGAATCAAAGGTACCTTGTACAAAAAGGACAAAAAAAATTAAAGGGGCACCTTGTAGGTGTTCCTTCAAATCCTAACACTTAAGAGAAATTGCTAAGAGGATTGTTGCAGCTTGAAGAAGCTCCCGCGAAACAAGGGTTCCGTACGACCTTGTCCTTGGAAACTTGGATTCTTGGCTGCATCTCTGGACAGACATTAAACATCTGGAGTACTACACCAGGATTTCATGGAATGAGATGGGAAGTTTTACCATAGGATGAAAAGGAAGGCCCTTGGTGCTATTGCTTCCTCTTCTATTAAGGACTAAAAGTTATGGTTGTTTTGTAATTTATGATGGTGGAACTTGTGTTTATTTTTGTTGACTTTGTATAATTTAATAATAGAAGCTGGTTTTCATGGTGGGTTATGTACCTTTGATTTTTTTAAATCAAACTGGAGAGCCAGTTTGGTGTAGTGGTTAAGTTTGCAGACTCTTATCTGGGAGAACCGGGTTTGATTCCCCACTCCTCCACTTGCACCTGCTGGAATGGCCTTGGGTCAGCCATAGCTCTGGCAGAGGTTGTCCTTGAAAGGGCAGCTGCTGTGAGAGCCCTCTCCAGCCCCACCCACCTCACAGGGTTTCTGTTGTAGGGGAGGAAGGTAAAGGAAATTGTGAGCCACTCTGAGACTCTTCGGAGTGGAGGACGGGATATAAATCCAATATCTTCATCTACCTCACAGGGTGTCTGTTGTGGGGGAGGAAGGTAAAGGAGATTCTGAGCCGCTCTGAGACTCTTCAGAGTGGAGGGCGGGATATAAATCCAATAATTTTTTTAATCCCCAGGTGGGGGCAGGGGATTCCCCAGTTTGGAGGCCCTCCCCCCACTTCAGGGTCATCAGAAAGTGGGAGGGGGGAATCTCTGTTGGGCACTCCATTATTCCCTACGATAAAATGGAAAACTGATCCATGGTTATCTGGGGTTCTGGGAGGCATGTTTGTTGAGATAGAGGCACAAAATTTTTTGCATAGCATCTAGTTTCTCTCCTCAAAAGACCTTCCAAGTTTCAAAAAGTTTGGAACAGGAGGTCCAATTCTATGAGCTCCAAAGGAAGGTGCTCCTATCCTTCATTATTTCTAACAGAGGGAAGGCATTTAAAAGGTGTGCTGTCCCTTTAAATGTGATGGTCAGAACTCCCTTTGGGGTTCACTTATCCTTGTCACACCCTCACTCCTGGCTCCATCCCCAAAATCCCCAGATATTTCTTGAATTGGACCTGGCTACCTTAGACTTATTTATTTACTTATTTACATTATTTAGAGTTTGCATTTCTCCCTTGGGCTTAAGGTAGATTACCCAGAGGACAATATAATCGAAGGATGGGTCATTCAGTAACTGAGGAGTCCCCAACCTTTTTGAACCTGTGGGCATCTGTGGAATTTTGACACCGTGTGATGAGCAAAGCCACAAAATGATTGCCGTGGGAGGCAGAGCTGAGCACAAAATGGCTGCTGTAGGGGACAGAGCCAGGCACAAAATGGTTGAGGCAGTTCCTTTCAGTCACACAATGAAGACCCTGGCACTGGGGCTTAAGAACCTGCACAGCCAATCAAATCTCCAGTGGCCAATCAAAAGCCTTGCCAGGCCAAAGCCCCACCTGGAACCTACTCTTATTTTAAAGACACTAAAGACACTCCCTGGCAACACAAGTTCTCTATGACATCACAGGCTGTGTTGACAGCACAAGGGTGATGAGGCAGGCGAGGAGGTCAAAAGGGAAAGGGCAGAGACAGCCAATGGTACACCCTGGCAGCACAAGCTCTCTATGACATCAGAGGCCCAGTCGACATCACAGAGGAGATGAGGCAGGCAAGAGGGTCATAAGGGAAAGAAACTCCCCTTCTAGTAGAGACTGCTGATGACATTCCCTGACAACACAAGCCCTCTATGACATCACAGACTGTGTTGACATCACCTAGGAGACGAGGCTGGCAAGGAGGTCTGAAGGGAAATACTGCCCCCTCTCCCAGAACCCAAACCCCATGACACTCCCTGGCAACACAAGCTCTCCATGACATCAGAGGCCCGGTTGACATCACAAAGGAGATGAGGTAGGCAAGGAGGTCTGAAGGGCAATACCAGCTTCCTCCCAGTTAAAAAAAAGAAACCAGTGACACTCGCTGGCAACCCAAGCTCTCAAGGACATCAGAGGCATTGTTGACATCACAAGGGAGAAGAGGCGGACAAGGATCTGAAGGGAAAGGGCCCCCTTCCAGCAGAAAAACCCAATGACACATCCTGGCAACACACGCTATCTGTGATATCAGAGGCACTGTTGACATCACAAAGAAGATGAGGCAGGTAAAGTAGTCTGAAGGAAAAGGGTTCCCCTCCAGCAGAGAAACCCAATGATACTTCCTGGCAACACAAACTCTTTATGACATCAGAGGCCCAGTTGACATCACAAAAAAACATAGAATCATAGAGTTGGAAGGGACCTCTAGGGTCATCTAGTCCAACCTCCTGCACAATGCAGGAAATTCACAAACACCTCCCCCTAAATTCACAAGATCTTCATTGCTGTCAGATGGCCATCTAGCCTCTGTTTCAAAACCTCCAAGGAAGGAGAGCCTACCACCTCTTGAGGAAGCCTGTTCCACTGAGGAACCACTCTCATGGTCAGGAAGTTCTTCCTAATGTTGAGCCGGAAACTCTTTCAATTTAACTTCAACCCGTTGGTTCTGGTCTTACCTTCTGGGGCCACAGAAAACAATTCCACACTATCCTCTATATGACAGCCCCCCTTGAAGATAGTGATCATATCACCTCTCAGCCGCCTCCTCTCCAGGCTAAACATGCCCAGTTCCTTCAACCTTTCTTCATAGGACTTGGTCTCCAGACCCCTCATCAGGCAGGGAAGGAAGTCAGAAGGAAAAGTGCCCCCCCCCTCCCAGCAGAGAACAGCTAAGGACAATTCCTGCGACAGCCAATGACAATCTCTGTCAACACAAGTTCTCTATGACATCAGAGGCCTAGTTGACATCACAAAAGAGATGAGGCAGGAAAGGAGGTCTGTAGGGAAATGGACCCCTCCCAGTAGAGACAGCCAATGACACTTCCTGGCAACTCAAGCTCTCTATGACATCACAGGCCCAGACAACATCACAAGATCTCTGTGACATCACAAGCTGTGTCGACATCACAAAGGAGATGAGGCAGGCAGGGAGGTCAAAAGGGAAAGCGCCCCGCTTCCAGTAGAGAAAGCCAGTGACACTCCTTGGCAACACAGGCTCTCTGTGACATCACAAGGTGTGTTGACATCACAGAGGACATGAGGCAGGCAAGAAGGTTCAAAGGGAAAAGGCCCCCTCTCCCAGTAGAGACAGCCAATGACAATCCCAGGCAACTTTCAAGCTTTCTATGACATCAGAGGCCCAGTTAACATCACAAAGGAGATGAGGCAGGCAAGAAAGAAGAAGACTGCAAATTTATACCCCGCCCTTCTCTCTGAATCAGAGACTCAGAGCGACTTACAATCTCCTATATCTTCTCCCCCCACAACAAACACCCTGTGAGGTGGGTGAGGCTGAGAGGGCTCTCACAGCAGCTGCCCTTTCAAGGAAAACCTCTGTCAGAGCTCTGGCTGACTCGACACTATTCCAGCAGGTGAAAGCAGAGGAGTGGGGTGTGATTCCCCACTCCTCCTATGTAAGAGTCCACACACTTAACCACCACACCAAACTGGAGTAGTCCAAAGAGGGCAGGGGTCTCTTGCTTCCCTCTGTTGGAATGTGAAGCCCTGGAATTCTTTCTATACTCCATGCCAAAGCCATAACCTTTTCCAATAATGCTCCTTTCAAGTTCATTAACAGAAGGCAATTGTGGCGGCCCTAATAAAGGATTCGTTAGCATATAAAAAGGTTTCGGGCTGTGCGGGGAAGTTCATTATAGATAATTGAAGAGGCGAGAGCCATAAAAAAGGCAGAGTCTCTCTCACTATGTGTGACTTTATCTGATTGGCCTAATGTACTTCCTAATTGAAATTTAAAAAGGCAATTGCTCAGAAAGATGGAAGGGACGGAGCTGGAGGAGCTCATTGCCCGCGTCTCGTGTTCGAGCCACAGGGTGACTGGGGATGTTGGAATACGCAGCTTTACCTCCTCGAAAGGAAAGTTCTGTTTTGCTGTCGTGCCCAAGAGAGATGAGGATGAAAATCATCAACACACCACTAAGGGAAATTGGAACTCCTGTTCTAACTTCAAGTGTAGGCTAATGGGGGGTCTGACCCTGCTTAGGCTGAGACAGAAAATGATCTTGGGGTTGTAGTGGACAGGAAGAAGAAGAAGACAACATGATGATGATGATATTGGATTTATATCCTGCCCTCCACTCCAAATCTCAGAGTCTCAGAGCAGCTCACAATCTCCCTTTACCTTCCGCCCCCACAACAGAAACCTTGTGAGGTGAGTGGGGCTGAGAGAGCTCTTACAGCAGCTGCCCTTTCAAGGACAACTCCTGCAAGAGCTATGGCTGACCCAAGGCCATTCCAGCAGCTGCAAGTGGAGGAGTGGGGGAATCAAACCCGGATCTCCCGGATAAGAGTCCGTGCAATTAACCACTACACCAAACTGGCTATTGGTAGTGGAAGCTGCCATCAAACCTCAGTTGACTCATGGTGACTCCCGTAAGGCTTTCAAGACAAGAGACTAAAAGGTCTCCTATCCAAGTACTAACCAGAGCCGAACCTGTTTAGCTTCCGAGATCCATAAGAACATAAGAGAAGCCATGTTGGGTCAGGCCAATGGCACATCCAGTCCAACACTCTGTGTCACAAAAAAGAGAACATAAGAGAAGCCACGTTGGGTCAGGCCAATGGCCCCTCCAATCTAACTCTATGTGTCACATAAGAACATAAGAGAAGCCATGTTGGGTCAGGCCAGTGGCCCATCCAGTCTAACACTCCGTGTCACATAAGAACATAAGAGAAGCCATGCTGGGTCAGGCCTATGGCCCATCCAGTCCAACACTCTGTGTCACAGAAGAACACAAGAGAAGCCATGTTGGATCAGGCCAATAGCCCATCCAGTCCAACACTCTGCGTCACATAAGAACATAAGAGAAGCCATGCTGGGTCAGGCCAATAGCCCATCAATTCCAACACTCTGTGTCACATAAGAACATAAGAGAAGCCATGTTGGATCAGGCCAGTGGCCCATCCATTCCAACACTCTGTGTCACATAAGAACATAAGAGAAGCCATGCAGGATCAGGCCAGTGGCCCATCCATTCCAACACTCTGTGTCACACAATGGCCAAAAAAACCCAAGTGCCATCAAGAGGTCTGCCAGTGGGGCTAGAAGCCCTCCCACTGTGCCCCCCCGCCCCAAGCACAAGAATAAAAATATGGAGCACAGGTCCATCAGTGGCTATTAGCCACAGTGTATGTGTGTATATAAAATTTTTTGCCACTGTGTGACACAGAGTGTTGGACTTGATGGGCCGTTGGCCTGATCCAACATGGCTTCTCTTATATTCTTCTGTGACACAGTGTTGGACTGGATGGGCCATTGGCCTGATCCAACATGGCTTCTCTTATGTTCTTCTGTGACACAGAGTGTCGGACTAGATGGGCCATTGGCCTGATCCAACATGGCTTCTCTTATATTCTTCTGTGACAGAGTGTTGGACTGGATGGGCCACTGGCCTGATCCAACATGGCTTCTCTTATGTTCTTATGTGACACAAGAGTGTTGGACTTGATGGGCCGTTGGCCTGATCCAACATGGCTTCTCTTATGTTCTTATGTTCTTAAGAATACAGAGCAGCATCGCTGCCTCAGACAGAGAGCTCCAGCAATAAGCTGTCCAGATTGGGCTAGCCTCAGCCATCCATATCAGGGCAACATAACCTGTACGCTCCGTATAAAGGGCGACTCACGCTGTGAGGCACCTCACGTAGTGATTCACCATAACAACTTTTACCAATCCTTTCCTTTATTTGTTAGCGTCTTTGACCAATGGTCTTAAGCTCAGCATAATAAACCGGTCACTGAATAAAACCGCAAACAAAGGCAACTTTACAGAAACAAAATTCCAGAACAGTTTAAAAATCAAGTTAAAATCAAAAATTACGTAGCGTTGTTATTTAGATTCATAAAACCCCTTGGGATTTAATTTTTTTTAAAATATAAACACATAGCGCGTAATATCGATGAGGCCGGTTTCAGGAACGTTTTAAGGAAAGCATCATCGACGGGTATTTTGGCACCGAGCGGGTTATTTCAGGGTTTGTATCTGCAAATAATAGGGTTATCACCCAAGGTTCCATTGGAAGCTGATACCTTTGGAGAAAGGTATCTAGGATTGATCCACTGATGGTGAAATAAAATAAGATGGCCTAATGCAAGGGTCATTTTGTAGAAAAACAGGCGGTGGAGCTCATCCAGGGATTGTTATGCAGCTGCACCTACTATTCAATAGGCAAGGTGGGAAGGAGGAGATGGAACCATCAGAAAGGTTCAGGAGCTGTGCTCCTGTGAGCTCCTGCTGAATCCAAGGCCTGGTCTAATATCTCTATTAAACCTGCTGCACAGTCACATAATCACTCCAAGAATGGAATTTTAATAAACTTTTACAACTTCAAAAATAGAAGAAGACAGCTGCAGATTTATACCCCGTCCTTCTTTCTGAATCAGAGACTCAGAGCGGGTTACAATCTCCTATATCTTCTCCCCCCACAACAGACACCCTGTGAGGTGGGTGAGGCTGAGAGGGCTCTCCCTTTTCAAGGACAATTCCTGCAAGAGCTCTGGCTGATCCAAGACCATTCCAGCAGCTGCAAGTAGAGGAGTGGGGAATGAAATCCGGTTCTCCCAGATAAAAGCCTGCACACTTAACCCCTACACCAAACTGAACATAAAGCAGCGAGCAAGTCTACTGAGCAAAAGAAAAGGAAGACATCATCCCGCCACCCACGACACGTAGCGACTGATTTACGGCTTGCGCTACGCTTACATTATTACACCGCTAATTCCCATGGCCATAAAATTATATTTACATTTACCTTTACACTACAGAACACTTGGGGTGGGAGAGAGAGAGGAAAGACTAAAGAGATCTTATTAGGTCATAAAGCGGAATCGGGTCAACAATGCGCCATGAGAATTCCGAGGCCAGTCAATTTCTTGATTATCTTTCCTACAGGGTTCCCTTTTCTCCTCTACCCCAATTTCCCAAGTTATGCCATTCCCATATGTAATCAGACCAGTCCGGGAGAGTTCTTCCACCAGTCAAAGAATCTTTTAACGCGCCATATATTTTATCTGCATTTCCTAAAAGTTTATGGCGCCGTTAGCTTGATGGACGACGTACACATTTACTGGCGCAGCAGAAGTAATAATACAGAAAAGAAAATGCCCATAACCTTAAAAGGTAACTGAGGAAGGGAAGGCTGCCGGGGGGATTTATGGAAAGCATAAACGTCTGGAGAGATAACCGCAGAATAATTGAGTATTGGTCTACTGGTGGCTTTGAGATGCTCCATCCTAGTTAAGGGGGTTGTCAGGGATTCCATTCCATAAAACCAGGTTTTATATCCTTTGTTTATTTTTAATGCCGGGGAACAGAGTCTCTTTTTCTCGAGGCAAAAGAGCCTCGAAATCTATAAGAACGGCAGAAGAGCCCTGCTGGATCAGACCGACAGTTCATCTAGTTCAGCCTCCTGCCTCACGCTGGCCAACCAGTTCCTCTGGAGGGCCAACATCAGGGCAGAGTGGCCGAGGCCTTCATAAGAACATCAGAAGAGCCCTGTTGTTTCAGACCAGTGGTCCATCTAGTCCAGCCTCCTGTCTCACACAGTGGCCAACCAGCTCCTCTGGAAAGCCAACAACAGGGTAGAGAGGCTGAGGTCAGTGTCAAGTCGGCTGGATTCAATAACGAGTCTTTGGTATCAAAGTTTACTAGTTTATTGAAAACAGAGCTGAAGACCATAATAGAGATTGAAGGACTGGGGTACACAGAAATTAACCAAGCATTTTAAGGTAAAGATCAAAGGATTCCTACGGGAGGGGCACTCTATGCAGTATAGTTTCACACTAGGATGTTACTCCTTCGTTCCCAAGCAAAAGGCCTTGGCGCTTAACACTCCCACAGACACCCAGCTTGAGAAGGCTCCGAAATCTTGTTACCATATCAGCATTTCAAAGCAGGCTACACAACAAAGACATAGCTAAGAGGGGAGGGGGGAGGAGAGGTAGCTGCAGCATTCGGTGTTCAGTAAAAGTCCAGAATCCTTTGCTTCTGAACCAGAGTTGGATAACATGTTAACAACAATACAGCAGACTTGACAGTCAGGGTGCCAAGGAAATCAAGCAGGTCAGGATCAGGAATCAGGAAGGAGCGTGGATGCAAGCCAGAGAATAGACTTTTTGCTACCACAAGGTCTTCGGTGGGAGCTATATGGGTCTCAATCAGCCTGCTCCCTGGGTGGCAGTGACTTTGCTAGAACTCGGGGCTGAGAGACCTGAAGCCTCGGCCTGCCTCATGTCTTCGCTCTGAAAGTTCTTTCTGGAGCCTGCTTCGAACTCTTGAGATGGGAGGAGGAGAGCTTGGAGGAGATTGATCGTCAGCAGCTGACACAGGTGCCTGGAGAGTGATTGATGGGCCAGCTGCTGTTAGTTCAGCTGAGGAACTGGCTGGCACCTCTTCCAGGTCTGTTAACCCTTCCAGCTCCTCCTCATCAGGGCTCATGACACCCAGCCAGTTTAGCATTCCCCAAGTCTGTTACAGACCCGGGAAACACGAAAGTAGACGGCGTCTGTGCAGTGCGCTCCTCGGAGCCCGGCAGGGATAAATTAACCAATTGTAAAAGCTGAAGAAGAGCTTATAGTTTCTAAAAATTAGTTCCTGTTGAAGTTGTCTGCTGCCACTCATCCTTCCTACTCTATGCCCATGGGGTGGGAGCCATAGCTCAACGGTAGAGCATCTTTCCCACGTGCACAAGGTCTTGTCACTGGCACCACCGACTAAAAGGATCAGGTAGAAATGGTCCTGTGAAGGTCTTGTCCCTGGATCCTCCAGCTAAAAAGGATCAAGTAGCCTTCTCACAATTTACGTAGATTGTTTAAACTCACAATTTTTTTTAAAATTAAAAATTTTAAAAAAATCAATTAAAAATGTAAATAGTTTCAAGTTTCTTCCTTTTCTCCTACAATTCTTTGTTTTTTTAAATTTTGGGGGAGGAGGCACTAGTGGGCAGCTCGCCTTTGTTCTGGTTGTTCAGTCGCACAGTCGATTCCAACTCTTCGCAGCCCCAAGGACCGAGTCACGCCAGGCCCTCCTGCCCTCCACCATCCAGGGCGCCAAAAACCCAAGCACTGACCCTGCCGGGAGCTCTCCAGGCCCTGCCTGGAACTTGGCAACCTTGTGTTCAGCCCTGCTCAGCTGTGCTTGGCCCAGCACCGAAGACCCCTCCTCCATCATCTCCGCCCGCACCTGTTAGAAGCCTCCCTTTCTCCATTCCCAGCTTCTTTGCAACCCCTGATCGCTCCTTGAGTGGGATCTTATGGGGGAAGGAAGAGACAAAGAAAATCAGCGCATTTGAACCTCAAGAGCTCTCGAAGGCCTGGGGATGCGCCACAGATGCTCCCAGGCAAAACAGCGGGTGGGACATGTCAACCCTTTTTTTTCCCCCCTTCACAAATTAATATTTGAAGCCGTCATCCCGTTCTGTGGGCTGAAGCATGAATGAGTTGGCATGAAATACATCTCAAGAAAGCTCTTTCTCTCTCTCTCACTCTCTCTCTCCCCCTTCCTTTCTTCCCTTTTTGGCAGCGAATGAAACCCCTTTTCATGCTTCTTTCGCTGGAAGGGGGGGGGGGAGAAACACCACCACATGCACCTGAAACGGCAGAGCTTGGCAAGATGAAAACCTCCTTCAAGGTAATTAGGTGATTAAGCCCCTTTTAAAGCCCAGTCGCTAACAGATTTGTTATCGGGAGTTGCTCTTTTCCCGTTCCAATCTTTTTATTCTTTTCGCCCCTGGTTTCGTCTCTCCCCCCCCCCCCTCCTTCACCGTAGCACCACCCGCCTGGTTCTTCCCCATACAAAGCCGAAAACCCTTTTCAAGGCCTTGAATGAAATAGCGTTCAATCCGCCGGGCAACGAGGAACACACACAAACGGGAAAGCGACTTAATCCTTTATCCCATCAATTCAAGCCAGCATCCTATAGAAACCTGCCATAGGAGGAGGCGAAAGGTCTTTGGAAGGGACAGGCAGACGGTGCGGCGGCAGCGCTGTGGAGAAAATGAGTTGTGTGATCTGGGAAGGAGCTGCTTTAAGTATCACTTCCACCATGAACTCATACGGAGGTCCTTAAGCGGGCCTCTCTTTCTCAGCTACGAGCGTCCAAACCGTAAGACTTGAAGAATAAACCTGGGCCTACTTTACAGGGCTGGGAAAGACAGAAGGCAAAAGAAGAAGGGGACGGCAAAAGGTGAGATGGCGGGACAGCATTCCTGATGTAACGGAGTAGGTTGAAGTTGAATCCAGAGATGACGGATGTCCTTTGCCTGAGTCAGGGCAGTCCGGGAAGAGAAATTCCCCTACCAGCACTTGACGGTGAGTCACTGAAAGCGGCCCACAAGGTCAAGAGCTTGGGGGTACTCCTGGAGCCTTCCCTGACAATGGAGGCCCAGATAGCAGCCGCTGCTAAATCCGCTTTCTTTCATCTTAGGCAGGTGAGGCAGTTGGTCCCTTTCCTGGAGTGCAACGACCTGGCAACCGTGATCCACGTAACGGTCACCTCGAGGTTGGACTACTGTAATGCCCTCTACATGGGGCTGCCCCTGTGCTGAACCCAGAAACTACAGCTAGTGCAGAACATGGCGGCCAGGCTGTTATTGGGGCTCCCTAAGTGGGAGCACATACAGCCGGGGCTGCGGGAACGGCACTGGCTGCCAATAGTGTACCGGATTCGTTTCAAGGTGCTGGTTATTACCTATAAAGCCCTATACGGTCGAAGACCTGTCTACCTTAGGGACCGTCTCTCCCCATATATTCCCCAGAGGGTACATCGATCTGGCTCTCAAAACCCACTGGTAATCCCCGGGCCGAAGGAGGCCAAACTGAAAGTCACCAGGGAAAGGGCCTTTTCGATCGCTGCCCCCCTGGTGGAACCAGCTGCCAGAAGAAGTGCGGGCCTCGTGGGATCTTGGCCAGTTCCGCAGGGCCTGAAAAACCATCCTCTTCAAGTTGGCCTTTTTAACTAACATGGTGCCTACAGTGCAGATAGAATGCCGTCACACTGGAAAAATGGAATAATACTTAGATCTTAGCGCCAAATGGCACGTAATGCTGATTTTAATCAGTGAATGTATAATTTTATTGAATGTATTGTTTTAGAGCTTGTGTGTTTTACTCTTGTGGAGTTTTATGTTGTGGGCCTCCCTGAGCCTGCTCCAACGGGGAGGGCGGGATACAAATCAAATAAATAAATGACATGAATTTGAGCGGACTTTGGAGGATGGTGGAAGACAGGAGGGCCTGGCATGACTTGGTTCATGGGGTTACAAAAAGTCAGACTCAACTGTGTGACTGAGCAACAACAACGAGATTTCCTCTAATAACTCTTCCATACTTGCAACATGAGAATATTTGTTTGTTTGTTTCGATTTATAGCCCACCCTTTCCTGAATGGGCTCTGAGAGGGTAACAACAGTCAATAATACAAGGTTAAAATTTGGGACACAGCACTGACCTAGAGCAATGGACAAAGTTGTGGAAGGTAAATTGTAAAATCACAAAATCCTGTAAACTTTAAAGAAAACTTATTTCAAATGTTTCATTGGTGGTATATGACACCATCTCTAAAATGTGTTGGAAATGTGAGGAGCACCCAGTTACTTCCCATCATCTTTGGTGGCTATGTAAAAAGGCAAAGTCT
This sequence comes from Heteronotia binoei, assembly GCF_032191835.1. Taxonomy (NCBI): domain Eukaryota; kingdom Metazoa; phylum Chordata; class Lepidosauria; order Squamata; family Gekkonidae; genus Heteronotia; species Heteronotia binoei. The sequence goes on from NC_083230.1 coordinate 122,251,397, forward strand.
TACTTGGTTAAAATACATGAAATGTCACAAGGGGTCTTGAAAACAGTGTTACTATTTAAACCTGAGTTATTTTTATTAAGCATAAAACAGCAAGTAGTGGATAAAGAAAAGAAGAAGAAGATATTGGATTTATATCCTGCCCTCCACTCCGAAGAGTCTCAGAGCGGCTCACAATCTCCTTCCCCTTCCTCCCCCTCCCCCACAACAGACATCCTGTGAGGTAATTGAAGATAATGGATTTATATCCCGCCCTCCACTCCGAAAAGTCTCAGAGCGGCTCACAATCTCCTTTACCTCCCCCCCCTATAACAGACACTCTGTGAAATAGATGCAGATATTGGATTTATATCCCGCCCTCCACTCTGAAGAGTCTCAGAGCGGCTCACAATCTCCTTCCCCTCCCCCCCCCCACAACAGACACCCTGTGAGGTAAATGAAGATAATGGATTTATATCCCGCCCTCCACTCCAAAGAGTCTCAGAGCGGCTCACAATCTCCTTTACCTTCCTCCCCCACAACAGACACCCTGTGAGGTAGATGAAGATATTGGATTTATATCCCGCCCTCCACTCCAAAGAGTCTCAGAGTGGCTCACAATCTCCTTTACCTTCCTCCCCCACAACAGACACCCTGTGAGGTGGGTGGGGCTGAGAGGGCTCTCGCAGCAGCTGCCCTTTCAAGGACAACCTCTGCCAGAGCTATGGCTGACCCAAGGCCATTCCAGCAGCTTCAAGTGGAGGAGTGGGGAATCAAACCCGGTTCTCCCAGATAAGAGTCCGCACACTTAACCACTACACTAAACTGGCTCTCCACGCATCTAGTGGTACATGTGGTAACAGCTGCAAGAATCTTACATGCTCAAAGTTGGAAACAAAAGTGTGTACCAAGTATGGAAGAGTTATTAGAGAAAATTCTAAATATAGCTGAATTAGATATTTTAACGGCCCTTTTGAACGGAAAACCGAGAAAAACAACAGTAGATAAACGGGATTTATTTATTTATTTACATTAGACTTTTATCCCGCCCCCTCCGCAAGCAGACTCAGGGCGGCTGTACAGTTAAATAGACTCAGGGATAGACTGTACAGTTGGTTACAAGAAACTGGAAGTAGAACATTTTTATGCAAATGAGGTAAACGGGTTCAAACTAAAAGTGAAACACGATTGTGAAACTTTAAAGTTTGGAAAGACTACCTTCGATCTCGGTTTTGGTGTAGTGGTTAAGTGCCAGTTTGGTGTAGTGGTTAAGTGTGTGGACTCTTATCTGGGAGAACCGGGTTTGATTCCCCACTCCTCCACTTGCACCTGCTGAAATGGCCTTGGGTCAGCCATAGCTCTGGCAGAGGTTGTCCTTGAAAGGGCAGCTGCTGTGAGAGCCCTCTCCAGCCCCACCCACCTCACAGGGTGTCTGTTGTGGGGGAGGAAGGTAAAGGAGATTGTGAGCCGCTCTGAGACTCTTCAGAGTGGAGGGCGGGATATAAATCCAATATCTTCTTCTTCTTCTTCTTTTATGTATTTATGTCAAACAGGAAAGGTATTTTTTTTTCTGTACATGTATGAAACTGATAAACTAGAAATATGAAACAAAAAATAATACATGGTTAAAATCAGATACATATACGAGGTCGATATAACAATCTAAAAATGATACAACAGTCTAACAATAAACTCCAGTTCTGCAGTTGGTGGCATCAGTTGCCTCCACTCCTCCCATACATCCCCCAGCTGGTATAAGATAAATGGGTCAACAGAGTTATTTCATCAGGGTCCATGCAGTAGGGAGGCCACAGAAAAACAAAATGTCCACCGCCTCAGTTGAATGCCTGGTGGAACAGCTCTGTCTTACAGGCCCTGCAGAACGGCAACAGTCCCTGCAGGGCCCTAATCTCCAATGGAAGCTTGTTCCACCAGGTAGGGGCCAGGACAGAAAATGCCCTGGCCCGGGTTGAGGCGAAGTGGACTTCTTTGGGGCCAGCGATCACCAGCAGATGTTGATCCATGGAGCATAAGGCTCTCCAGGGGTTATATGCATAAAAACACCACAAGCACTGAAAGGCTTATTTCAATATTTTCTTCAGTGCTTTCCCTATGAAGAAAGGTTATAATGCTTGGGGCTCTTTAGCTTGGAGAAACATTGACTGAGGGGTGACATGACTGAGGTTTACAAGATTATGCATGGGATAGAGAAAGTAGAGTGAGAAGTCCTTTTCTCCCTTTCTCACAATACGAGAACTTGTGGGCACTCAATGAAATTGCTGAGCGGTCAGGTTAGAATGGATAACAGGAAGTCCTTCTTCAACCAACGGGTGATTAACACCTGGAATTCACTGCCACAGGAGGTGGTGGCAGCTACAAGCATAGACAGCTTCAAGAGGGGATTGGATAAACATCTGGAGCAGAAATCCATCAGTGGCCATTAGCCACAGGGTATTGTTGGAACTTTCTGCCTGGGACACTGATGCTTTGCATTCTTGGTGCTTGAGGGAGAAGGACAAGAGTGGGAGGGCTTCTAGAGTCCTGGCCCCACTGATGGACCTCCTGATGGCACCTGGGTTTTTTGGCCACTGTGTAACAGATAGCTGGACTGGATGGACCACTGGCCTGATAAAACATGGCTTCTCTTATGTTCTTCTGTTATTTATTTAGTGTAACTTCACTTATACCCAGGGTTGGAATTCTAGCAGGAGCTCCTTTGCATATTAAGCCACCCCCCCCGATGTAGCCAATCCTCCGAGAGCTTACAAAAAACAGCCTTAGCTCATGGAGAACTGGCTACATCAGGGGGTGTGGCCTAATATGCAAAGAAGTTCCTGCTACAAAAAAAGCCCTGGCGATGAGCCATAAATTGAAGGAGGAGGAGGAAGTTCTTACAGGTGCATAAAGAGGATAGAGAAAACATCTTGATGTGGATCTTTACCAAAGAGGCTATTTCCTCTCTTGCTTCTTTTCTTCAGAATAAATATCCCTCATCTGACGGGCCTCTTCCTTTTCCAGACTTGGTCTAACAGCCGCAGCTTCTTCTACACAACACAAAGTCACCGAGCGTGTTTTTTAAACGCGCCAGCTGTCCTTTCAAAAAGCTAGCGGTTCGGGGAAAACGATACGTCAAGGTGAAATATTCCGGTCACAAATCATCCGACTGCGTCGTCAGCCACTTTTGATTGAGTTCCATGCCGGAAGCATAAATACTTGTGGTTTACGGCCGGGCTGAGGTTTTCAGCTCATCACCAGCCCGACTTTTCGAAGTCCGGACCCTGAGCAATTTTGGGGTTTTAATCAAAATTGAAAACGGGCACATCTGAGCACTGAACGAGATGGCATTGGCTGATGATTCTCCAAGCAGATTGCCTTCCCTTCTACCTTTATTTTGCCAGCGGCCATGGATTGGGGCGGACTGGATTTCAACCATGGTGCGGATGATTCCCCCCCCCCTCCCCTGAGCCATTGTCCTGATTTAACATCACTCTACTCTGACACTGCCATTTATTTATCTCTTTAGGAAAAGGATTAACAAAATTTGTGGTAGTGGATGAGCTTTTGTGAGCCTGGCCCCACTAGCTGGCCTCCTGATGGCACCTGTTTTTTTTTGGGGGGGGCACTATATGACACTGAGTGTTGGACTGGATGGGCCACTGGCCTGATCCAACGTAGCTTCTCTTATGTTCTTATGTGACACAGAGTGTTGGACTGGATGGGCCATTGGCCTGATCCAGCATGGCTTCTCTTATGTTCTTGTGTGACACAGAGTGTTGGACTGGATGGGCCACTGGCCTGATCCAACATGGCTTCTCTTATGTTCTTATGTGACTCAGAGTGTTGGACTGGAGGGGCCACTGGCCTGATCCAGCATGGCTTCTCTTATGTTCTTATGTGACATAGAGGGTTGGACTGGATGGGCCATTGGCCTGATCCAACATGACTTCTCTTATGTGACACAGAGTGCTGGACTGGATGGGCCATTGGCCTGATCCAATATGGCTTCTCTTATGTTCTTATGTGACACAGAGTGTTGGACTGGATGGGACATTGGCCTGATCCAACATGGCTTCTCTTATATTCTTATGTGACACAGAGTGTTGGACTGGATGGGCCATTGGCCTGATCCAACATGGCTTCTCTTATATTCTTATGTGACATAGAGGGTTGGATTGCATGGGCCATTGACTGAGGAATCTCCCTGGGGAGGGAGTTTTCAAGGCCTTGGTGATCAAGAGGGCTCTTTCTCAGGTTGCCGTCCTTCTAGCCTCAGAACTTGGGGGCACCCAAAGAAGTGCCTCTAAATATTACTGGAATGGAGGGTTGGTTCATATGAGAAAAGGCAGTCCTTTTTACCTTAGGAAGCTTGACTCGTCCTTCTATGAAGTGGCAGACAGACCTCCAAAGATGTGCCTCTAAATGTGACTGGAGTGGAGTGGATGGTTCATATGAGGAAAGGCAGTCCTTCTTACCTCAGGGAGCTTGACTCGTCCTTCTACGAAGTGGCAGGTCTGGGGTTCATGAGTGCAGACGTGGCGGTATTTACACCAGTGGCACCGGTACGGGCTTTCAACACAGGAGAGACACCTGAGGAACAAAAGGAAGGAAACCCCAACGGATTAGCCGGCAGAATGTGCAGAAATTAAGAGGGAAAAAACAATGTGGAATGAACCGATTCTTGGAAGGTGACCCTGAAGGTAAGATGATCTCCCAGATCACAAGTTATCTCTGAGGTAAACCTTCCCCTCCCAGAGAGAGAGAGCACACTCTCTTTCTCTGACTCTCTCTGCTTCAATCCGCCTTAAACCCCGCTGTTCCTTCAAAATGATAACAAGCTTTTCCTCTGATAAATCAAATTAAAAATGGATAGCGTATTATAGTTTGTCAAGTCAGGAAGCAAAACATGCTATAAATATTTCAACGCCAGCCTCTCCCGGTTGCCGAAGATAGGTGTTTTTTCCCCCCTCGCTCGCTTCCACTAGCCCTGCTGTTTGTCAAAGAGCAGAAATATCGAAACAGGATTTGCCATTGCATGAGAATTACCAAGCTAAAGCAAATCCCTTTCGTTCTTCCAAAGCGCACTTTGTGTGCTAAGGCTCTTTGCCCAGCTACTGACAGCCCAGGACTGGGGAATGCGCATTGTATGTAAAGTGCCGTCAGGTCGCAGTCAGTGTACGGTAGCCCTGGAGGATTTTCAAGGCAAGAGAAATTCAGAGGTGGTTCAGAGGCCATTGCCTGCCGCTAGGCCTCGTTTTGGACAGGAGCTCACAGGGAATATGTTCCCTCTAAGCTGCAGAGTCTTGTGAGCAAAAATTCTGCTTTGTTAGCTACTGGCATGGAAGTTGTGAGCTACCACAAAAATTATTGTGCTCTGGGGTCATCCTTCCTGAGCTAAGACAAAAATGTGTGAGCTGGAAGCTAAAAAACTATGAGTTAGCTCACATTAATTCAGCTTAGAGGGAACAATCATACCTTTTAAATTACTTTCTCTTATCTGGCCACAGTGGCATGATGAAGGTTTCCATCTGTCTGCTTGATATGTTTTAGCTATTCCCCCCCCCTTTTTTTGTGCAGAAAAATATTAGAAAGTTTTGTCAAATCATAGAATTCAGCAAAATTCTCACAGGGGGTTTGGAGCCCTGAAGCCCAGAAGCAAGTATTCGGGGGCGGGGGTAAGAAAGAAAGAGCACATCAAAATTTAGAGGTTCCGGAGCTCCGCTCCTGTGAGCTCCTGTCCAAAATGCTTCTTGAATTAGAATCATCTTAATAAAACCTCACTCCCGTCCATTTTATTACAATGATTCTAATTCAAGAAGCATTTTAAGATAGATGCTGGGCTGGTGAAATTTTGGACACCTTCTGGTGATGTCAGGGGTGGGTGGCATCTGCAAATGAGTGGTGCTAATGAGCTCCAGCACCTCTTTTTCTACTAAATGACCCCTGCCTGCCTCTGTGCAGCAGCCGTGGGCTTCTTCAGTGGTCTCTCATTAGGGTTGCCAAGTTCAATTCAATAAATATATGGGGACTTTGGGGGTGGAGCCAGGAGACTTTGGGGTGGAGCCAGTAACAAGGGTGTGACAAGTATTATTGAACTCCAAAGGGAGTTCTGGCCATCACATTTAAAGGGATGGCACACCTTTTAAAATGCCTTCCTTCCATAGGAAATAATGAAGGATAGGGGCACCTTCTTTTGGGGCTCATAGAATTGGACCCCCTGGTCCAATCGTTTTGAAATTGGGGCGGTACTTTAGGGAGAGGCACTAGATACTATACTGAAAATTTGGTGCCTCTACCTCAAAAAAACAGCTCCCCCAGAGCCCCTAAAACCTCCAGATCAATTCGCCATTATACCCTATGAGAATCTCCATATAGGGAATAATGAAGTGCTCAGCAGATGTTCCTCCCCTCCCCAACCCCCGTTTTCTGGCGACTCTGAAGTGAGGGATTGGCCTCCCTACTCACGAGTTGCAGCCAACTTCTTCCAAGTAACACAGACACCCCATCCCAAGAGGAAGCCTTTCCAATCGGAGACTGGAGCCTCCGGAGGGGGGGGAAAAATCACATGGTGGCTTTGGAGGCGGGGCTTCCCCCCACTGGCCAGCTGACTGGGGGCGGGAAAGAGACTGGGAAAGCGGAAGAACCCCCGCTGGGACCTGGAGATTGGCACGCCTATCTCTCATCCAAGTACTAACTGCGTACTAACCAAGTACGTCAACTGCGGGGTGACATGATAGAGGTTTACAAGATAATGCATGGGATGGAGAAAGTAGAGAAAGAAGTACTTTTCTGCCTTTCTCACAATACAAGAACTCATGGGCATTCGATGAAATTGCTGAGCAGAGAGGTTAAAACGGATAAAAGGAAGTCCTTCTTCACCCAAAGGGTGATTAAGATGTGGAATTCACTGCCACAGGAGGTGGTGGCGGCCACAAGTATAGCCACCTTCAAGAGGGGTTTAGATAAAAATATGGAGCACAGGTCCATCAGTGGCTATTAGCCACAGTGTGAGTGTATATATAAAAATTTTTGCCACTGTGTGACACAGAGTGTTGGACTGGATGGGCCATTGGCCTGATCCAACATGGCTTCTCTTATGTTCTTATGTGACACAGTGTTGGACTGGATGGGCCATTGGCCTGATCCAACATGGCTTCTCTTATGTTCTTATGTGACAGTGTTGGACTGGATGGGCCATTGGCCTGGTCCAGCATGGCTTCACTTATGTTCTTATGTGACAGAGCGTTGGACTGGATGGGCCATTGGCCTGATCCAGCATGGCTTCTCTTATGTTCTTATGTGACACAGAATGTTGGACTGGATGGGCCATTGGCCTGGTCCAGCATGGCTTCACTTATGTTCTTATGTGACACAGAGTGTTGGACTGGATGGGCCGCTGGCCTGATCCAACATGGCTTCTCTTATGTTCTTATGTGACACAGAGTGTTGGACTGGATGGGCCATTGACCTGATCCAACATGGCTTCTCTTATGTTCTTACGTGACACAGAGTGTTTGGACTGGATGGGCCATTGGCCTAATCCAACATGGCTTCTCTTATGTTCTTATGTGACACAGAGTGTTGGACTGGATGGGCCATTGACCTGATCCAACATGGCTTCTCTTATGTTCTTACGTGACACAGAGTGTTGGACTGGATGGGCCGTTGGCCTGATCCAACATGGCTTCTCTTATGTTCTTATGTGACACAGAGTGTTGGACTGGATGGGCCGTTGGCCTGATCCAACATGGCTTCTCTTATGTTCTTATGTTCTTAACTAGGGCTGACCCCGCTTAACGTCTGAGATTTCCATGCAAGACACATCCAGAGATGGTTTGCCATTTTTTGCTTCTGTGTAGTAATGTAAAAACAGGGACGGAGAGAAAGACTGAACAACCAGAAAACACCAGATAGCTCCCTTGTACAATATCTCCAACACATAAATAATACGCAAAACACTAGTAATACTTAGGAGAAAAATTCAAAATGTTGTAACACACACATTGTTGCCAATAAATACAATAGCTAGAATAACATAAACCAAACCATCAACTGTGCATAACTGGAGAATATATTCATATGACCTTTGAGTGTTGAACAAGTTTTTACATATTCCTTGGAAGCCTGGAACTGTAATGGAACTTGGTGGCTTATGTTATTCTGGATATTGTATTTCTTGGCAACAGTGTGTGTTACAACATTCTGAATTTTTCTCATAAGTACTACTAGTGTTTTGAGTATTATTTATGTGCTGGAGATATTAAGTACATGGTTTTCATTGAACAAGGGAGATATCTGGTGTTTTCTGGTTGCTTCTGCGTAGTGACCTTGGATTTTCTTGGTGGTCTCCCATCCAAATGCTAACTAAGGCTGGCTTTGCTCTGCTTCTGAGATCTGATGAGAGCAGGTTAACCTGGCCCATCCAGGTCAGGGTGGGCAGTAAAGACCCTGGCAGTTATAGAATCATAGAGTTGGAAGGGACCTCCAGGGCCATCCAGTCCAACCCCCTGCCCAAGACAGGAAACTCACAAACACCTCCCCCCAAATTCGCAGGATCTTCATCGCTGTCAGATGGACATCCAGCCTCTGCTTAAAAACCTCCAAGGAAGGAGAGCCCACCACCTCCCGAGAAAACCTGAAAGGTATGAAAAGTAACAGCTATGGGTGGGCAGATGACTTACGGAGGATGACTTATGGCAACCCCGGAGGATTTTCACAGCAAAACACAGTCGGAAGTGGTTGGCCATTGCCTGCCTCTGTGTAGCATTCCTGGACTAACCAGGGCTGACTCCTGCTCAGCTTCCATGACAGACAACCATACTGCACCTGGCGGGTCAATGTGCTACATCAGGGGTGGCTAAACTTGCTTTAAGTAAGAGTCACAAAGAGTAAACATCAAATGTTTGACAGTCACAAGGGAGGGGAGGGGAGGGGAGGGGAGGGGAGGGGAGGGGAGGGAGGGAGGAAGGAAGGAAGGAAGGAAGGAAGGAAGGAAGGAAGGAAGGAAGGAAGGAAGGAAGGAAGGAAGGAAGGAAGGAAGGAAGGAAGGAAGGAAGGAAGGAAGGAAGGAAGGAGGGACAGAAGGAAGGAAGGAAGGAAGGAGGGAAGGAAGGAAGGAGGGACGGAAGGAAGGAAGGAAGGAAGGAGAGAAGGAAGGAAGGAAAGGAAGGAAGGAAGGAAGGAAGGAAGGAAGGAGGGAAGGAAGGAAGGAAGGAAGGAAGGAGGGAGGGAAGGAAGGAAGGGAGGGAGGAAGGAAGGAGAGAAGGAAGGAAGGAAAGGAAGGAAGGAAGGAGGGAAGGAAGGAAGGAGGGAAGGAAGGAAGGAGGGACAGAAGGAAGGAAGGGAGGGAGGAAGGAAGGAGAGAAGGAAGGAAGGAGGGAAGGAAGGAAGGAGGGAAGGAAGGAAGGAGAGAAGGAAGGAAGGAGGGAAGGAAGGAAGGAAGGAAGGAAGGAAGGAAGGAGGGACGGAAGGAAGGAAGGAGGGACGGAAGGAAGGAAGGAAGGAGAGAAGGAAGGAAGGAGGGAAGGAAGGAAGGAAGGAGGGATGGAAGGAAGGAAGGAGAGAAGGAAGGAGGGAAGGAAGGAAGGAGGGAAGGAAGGAAGGAAGGAGGGACGGAAGGAAGGAAGGAAGGAGAGAAGGAAGGAAGGAGGGAAGGAAGGAAGGAAGGAGGGACGGAAGGAAGGGAGGGACGGAAGGAAGGGAGGGAGGAAGGAAGGAAGGAAGGGAGGAAGGAAGGAGAGAAGGAAGGAAGGAGAGAAGGAAGGAAGGAGGGAAGGAAGGGAGGGAGGGAGACAAATAGATGGGGGAAGAGGGAGGTGGAAAGAAAGCAACTTTAATTTTAAATGCTTTATCCAAGCCACTGGGCTGGCTTGGCTCGGAGAAGTGATTTAAAGAGAGAAATGCCTTTCCCAAGTCAGCAGTCATGGGGGCGGGGGCTTTGAGATCCACTCGATATGTGTGAAAGCGCCACACGTGGCTCTGGAGCCACAGTTTGGCCGCACCTGAGTTAGGTGAATAGTTGGAGGATTCTAATGAAATGGTCAGAGGAAGTCACAAGAGGCCCTTGGTGTTATTTTCTTCCCATTCACATACCAACCCCCCCTCCCCCCACAATTTGGGGCTCAGGGCCGTTAACAAGTTTTAACTGCAATGATATCAGTTCTTCTGGAGAATATAGCTGCTTTGGAGGGTGGACTCTACGGCATTATAATCCTGCTGGGGACCTTCCCTTTCCTAATCACCACACTACAAAATTCCACTCCCAAAATCTCTAGGAATTCCCAGCCTGGAGTGATTCTCTGTATTCTTGGTGCTTGGGGAGGCACAATGGGAGGGCTTCTAGTGTCCTGACGCCACTGATGGACCTCCTGAGGGCACCTGGGTTTTGGCCACTGAGTGGAACAGTGTGTTGGACTGGATGGGCCATTGGGCTGATCCAACATGGCTTCTCGCATGTTCTCATGCCTGGGGCAGTGCTGCTCTGTATTCTTGGTGCTTGGGAGGGGCAACAGTGGGAGGGTTTCTAGTGTCCTGACCCCACTGATGGACCTCCTGATGGCACTTGGTTTTTTGGCCACTGTATGACACAAGGTGTTGAACTGGATGGGCTGTTGGCCTGATCCAACATGGCTTCTTTGGTGCCAATCCTATGCACCATGCAAATAGCTGGGGGAGTGGGAGGAAGAGGTGAAAGAAAGCAACTTTCAATGCATTCTCCCAGCAGCTGGCTGGCTTGGTTTGGTGAAATTTAAAGAGAGAGAAATGCCTTCTCCAAGCCAGCCGACAGGGCAGTGGGGGCTTTGAGAGCCACAAAATATGTGTGCAAGAGCCCCATGTGGCTTCCAAGCCGCAGTTTGGCCACCCCTGTGCTATAGGTTCCTCTCTGGATCAATATGCACATGCCCAAGGAGATGTACAGTGTAGGACTGATGCGCTTTCAGAGGGTGGCCCTCACATCACAGGAGAACAGGAACTTACGAGTTGTGGACACTGCAGTTGTAGAAGACGAAGCTGGTGCTGGCGAAAGTCATGCCGGTCTCCTTTGATTTGAGCTGCAGCTGAACGATGTGGTGATCTCCTGGAAAGAAGAGGGAGCAGGAGTCATTCCAGTTGCCTTGGCAAAGGAAGTCAGCCAGTTCCGTTGGGCGGCCATGGAACTGGGGGATCCCCTGACAAATACGCACAAGCGGAGCTCCCAACTTATTTAAGAGCGACATTTTTTCGTAATATGACAAGAGGCAAGGGTGGAATTCTAGCAAGAGCTGCTTTGCATATTAGGCCACACACCTCTGATGTAGCCAATCCTCCAAGAGCTTACACGACCTAGAATTCCACCCCTGACTAGTAAGAGCCCTGGAAGCTCTTGGAGGATTGGTTACATCTGGAGGGGTGTGGCCTAATATGCAAAGCAGCTCCTGCTAGAATTCCACCCCTGACTAGTAAGAGCCCTGGAAGCTCTTGGAGGATTGGTTACATCTGGAGGGGTGTGGCCTAATATGCAAAGCACCTCCTGCTAGAATTCCACCCCTGACTAGTAAGAGCCCTGGAAGCTCTTGGAGGATTGGTTACATCTGGAGGGGTGTGGCCTAATATGCAAAGCAGCTCCTGCTAGAATTCCACCCCTGACTAGTAAGAGCCCTGGAAGCTCTTGGAGGATTGGTTACATCTGGAAGGGTGTGGCCTAATATGCAAAGCGCCTCCTGCTAGAATTCCACCCCTGACTAGTAAGAGCCTTGTAAGCTCTTGGAGGATCTGCTACATCAGGGGTGTGGCCTAATATGCAAAGGAGCTCCTGCTAGAATTCCACCCCTGAAGAGGAGAAACATTTTGACTTTTTGGCCACATTTAAACAAAATTCTCGGGGCACCTAAAGGACTAATAAAACATTATTCAAAATAAGGCATATCAGTTCTTAGTTCTCGTAGTTCCTTCTTACATGCCCAGGGAAATGCAGATTGCAACTTTGGGGTCAGACAGTCATTTTTCTCCAGGCCCATTTGGCAAGAGATCCTGGGGGTTTTCTGCCATCTTCCGGGCATGGCGTCCGAAATGATTGGGACCACGGAGGTACAGAAACTCAGAACGAAACACACGCTCTCCGTTTACAAAATAGTAACAATGTGTAATACAAACTGCCTTCACCAAAACGCCTTGTATAAACAAGGCAGTAACACAACTGAATGCTTCTGGATACAAATCGGTAGAGACATCCCATGAATAAAAATTAAAAATAAATAAGAACTTAAGGAAGCCAGGAAATTGTGGCACTTCAAGCCTACTGTTCCAATTAGGGTTGCCAATCCCCAGGTGGGGGCAGGGGATCCCCCGGCTTGGAGGCCCTCCCCCCGCTTCAGGGTCGTCAGAAAGCGAGTGGGGGGGAGGGAAATGTCTGCTGGGAACTGTAATATTCCCTATGGAGACTTATTCCCGTAGGAAATAACAGTTAATTGATCTGCCGGGCTCTGGGGCTTTGGGGGGGCTGCTATTTGAGGTAGAGGCACCAAATTTTCAGTATAGTAGCCAGTGCCTCTCCCCAAAATACCCCCCCAAGTTTCAAAAAGATTGTAGTGGGGGGTTCAATGCTATGAGCCCCCAAAGAAGGTGCCCCTATCCTTCATTATTTCCTATAGAAGGAAGGCATTTAAAAAGATGTGCGATCCCTTGAAATGTGATGGCCAGAACTCCCTTGGAGTTCAATCATGCTTGTCACACCCTTGCTCCTGGCTCCACCCCTAATATCTCCTGGCTCCACCCCCAAAGCCTCCTGGCTCCACCCCCAAAGTCCCCAGATATTTCTTGAATTGGACTTGGCAACCCTCGTTCCAATATATATGACAAGATGGTCCCTTGAGGAAGGATAGTACATCCGAAACGAAACCTGTTCTGTTTTTTCGTCAGACTCCTCATAAACTGTTAGGAATTCTGGACAGTAGCTACATTGCGCACAGGATGGTTTTCTAACTGCATTAGTGTATTGTTTATTCAAGGTGAACATATGAACATATGAAGCTGCCTTATACTGAATCAGACCCTCAGTCCATCAAAGTCAGTCTTGTCTACTCAGACTGGCAGCGGCTCTTCAGGGTCTCAAGCTGAGGTTTTTCACACCTACTTGCCTGGACCCTTTTTTGGAGATGCCAGGGACTGAACCTGGGACCTTCTGCTTCCCAAGCAGATGCTCTACCACTGAGCCACCGTCCCTCCCCTGACTGGCAGTGGCTCTCCAGGGTCTCAAGCTGAGGTTTTTCACACCTACTTGCCTGGACCCTTTAGTTGGAGATGCCAGGGATTGAACCTGGGACCTTCTGCTTCCCAAGCAGATGCTCTACCACTGAGCCACCGTCCCTCCCCTTTGTTTTGGTGAATGCCGTTTGTCTCACACATTGTTACTCTTTTGTAAATGGAGAGTGTGTGTTTCTTTTTAAATTAATCTTCTGGGCCTGGAGTAGGGGTCGCTGGGTGTGGGAGAGGGGAAGGAATCTCCTGCACTGCGCCGGGGGCTGGACTAGGTGACGCTGGAGGTCCCTTCCGACTCTATGATTCTGTAGGTTCCCTAGACTAGAAATCACTTCCACAGAGGCAAGGAGCAGATCAAGACTAGAGCAGGGTTGCTCAGCTGAGCCCAGCAACTGATTGGAGAATCGACGAGAGGGATATGGTGGCATGAATGGGCAGTGCAAGCACGATGACGCCATTTCTCGGGGAAATCGCAAAATGACCTCTAGGAATCTCCAGAAGTTCCGTGGTAAAGCCATAGAGATTCCAGTGATTCCTAGAGCTACCATCATTACTTCTGGGTTTTTCTCGGAAGTGACGTCGTCATGCTTTCAACTCCAATGAGTTCTTCTAATCCCCCTCCAAACCGCAATTGGAGACTGACCAGGGCCTTGGCATCCCTATACTAGAGAGAGATTTTCGTGTCGGAGGCATGAAAAATTAACTTTGGGATTAAACGTGCAGGCGGTAGAAGGCGAAATACTGTTCCATGCACTTCAAATGTATCAAGATCATCAAGAGACAGATTGTTGGGGAGGCTAAAGTAGGTGAAGACTGTGATAGACAAAAGAGGGCGTCCTTGTATGTCTGGCCCAGGTCCCTTTGTAGATATATAGATAAAGTCCCAAATGGAGGGGAGGAAGAGGAGGAGGAAGAAGAAGATGATAATATTGGATTTACCGTATTTTTCGGACCATAAGGCGCTCGGACCATAGGACACACCTTCCTCCTGGGGGCGATCCGGTGCCTCCGCCTCTGATCCCGGCGCTTCCCCCGCGCCTGCCTGCCTGGCTCCAGCTTCTTCCAGCAAGCGCTGGGATCGCTCCACGCTGCCCCCACCGCAAACCCAGCGCTTCGCGAGCGCCGGCTGCGGAGAGGGCAGCGTGCGTCCTCTGTGCCTGTCTGCCTGGCTCCAGCTCTGACGCTTACAGCAAACGCCAGGATCGCTCCCTCCGCCCTCCGATCCCGGCGCTTGCTTTAAGCATCAGAGCTGGAGCCAGGCAGACAGGCCCGGAGAAAGCACGCTGCCCTCTCCGCAGCCGGCACTCGCGAAGCGCTGGGTTTGTGGTGGGGGCAGCGTGGAGCGATCCCAGCGCTTGCTGGAAAAAGCTGGAGACAGGCAGGCAGGCGCGGGGGAAGCGCCGGGATCAGAGGCGGAGGCAACGGATCGCCCCCCCCCCCGAGGAAGGTACCTTCGCTCCATAAGACGCACACACTTCCCCCCCCACTTTTTTTTTGGGGGGGGGGGGGGAAGTGCGTCTTATGGTCCGAAAAATACGGTATATCCTGCCCTATACTCTGAATCTCAAAGTCTCAGAGCAGTCACAATATCCTTTATCTTCCCCCCCCCGCAACAAAAGACACCCTGTGAGGTAGGTGAGGCTGAGAGAGCTCTCCCAAAAGCTGCCCTTCCAAGGACAACTCCTACAAGAGCAATGGCTGACCCAAGGCCATTCATAGAATCACATAGTTGGAAGGGACCTCCAGGGTCATCTAGTCCAACCCCCTACACAATGCAGGAAACTCACAAATACCTCCCCCTAAATTCACAAGATCTCCGTCACTGTCAGATGGCCATCTAGCCTCTATTTAAAAACCACCAAGGAAGGAGAGCCCACCACCTCCCGAGAAAGCCTGTTCCACTGAGGAATCGCTCTAACTGTCAGGAAGTTATTCCTAAAGTTGAGCCGGAAACTCTTTCGATTTAATTTCAACCCATTTGTTCTGGTCCTACCTTCTGGGGCCACAGAAAACAATTCCACCCCATCCTCTATATGAGAACCCTTCAAGTACTTGAAGATGGTGATCATATCACCTCTCAGCCACCTCCTCTTGCACCTTTCAGCAGGTGCAAGCGGAGGAGTGGGGGAATCAAACCCCGTTCTCCCAGATAAGAATCTGCACACTTAATCACTACACCAAACTGGCTCTTGCACTTAACCATGACACCAAACTATGCCCAAAGGGGCACAGCTCACTGGCAGAGCCTCTGCTTGGCACGCCAAAGGTCCCAGGTTCAATCCCCGGCATCTCCGGCTAAAAAGATTAGGTTGTGAATAACCTGAAAGACCTCTGCCTGAAACCCGGAGAGCTGCTCCAAGTCTAAGGAGACAATACTGACCTTGATGAACCACAGACCTGGTTCAGTACAAGGCGGCTTTGTGTGTTGAACTCTCTAATAAGAGCCGAACCATCTATTCCCCTCATTGGATCCCCTCTGAGCCAGTTAACGCCCCCCCCTTCCCTCTTTAATTTCAGCTGCCCCGATCCCACCAAAAAAGGCCGCAAACTTATTTCCTCTCGCCTTCCCAGTCCATCAGCCTGAGATGCTGATTGCCCGCCATAATTACGAGCCTTTCGCAAGGAAGTACCCCATGTTTAATTTAAAACTTTGACCCGCTTGCCCTCCTCCACCTCCATTATTCCCCTCCTCACCTGAGAGAGTCATTAATCAATCATGCCAAAGGGAAGTTGACAACCACTCATCACCGCACGCGCAAGCACACCTCCCCGCATACATTTTGCCGCCGGTGCGCACTTCTGCTGCCCCGTCTGCCAGCAACGCCTTGACAGCTCGGTTAAGTGCCTCATATTTAATGACTATCGCCCCTTTGGTGGAGAATTAAAGGATCAATGAGAATGACATCTACCTGTTTGCCCAGAGACCAAAGTATGGGATTTCAATGGAGAAAAGAAATCAAAGATCTGTTCAGCTTGAGCTCAAAATACCTCAGAAGCTATCTCCTCCCTCATGCCTCATCCCCCAAAACAACTTAAAAACCACCTCATCACCCAAAATATCTCAGAAGTCACCTCCTTCTATATGCCTCATCACCCAAAACAATTTAGAGACCACATCATCACCCCAAATATCTCAGAAGCCACCTCCTTCTATATACCTTATCACCCAAAACAACTTAGAAACCACCTCATTACCCAAAACATCTCAGAAGCCACCTCCTTCTATATACTTCATCACCCAAAACAACTTAGAAACCTCCTCATCACCCAAGACATCTCAGAAGCCGCCCCTTCTATGTGTCTCATCACCCCCCCAAAATGCAGAAACGAGCTCATCCCCCTAAACTTCCCAAAAGCCACCTCCTTCTATATCCCTTGTTACCACAAACAATTTAGAGACCACCTCATCACCAAAAATGCCTCAGAAGCCACCTCCTTCTATGTGCCTCATCAACCAAAACACATTAGATACTACCTCATCACCTCAAATATTACAGAAGCCACCTCCTTCTATGTGTTTCACCACTCAAAACATCTCAGAAGCCACCTCCTTCTATATACCTCATCACCCAAAACTATTTAGAGACCACCTCATCACCCAAAACATCTCAGAAGCCACTTCCTATATGCCTCATCACCCATAACAATTTAGAGACCACCTCATTACCCAAAACATCTCAGAAGCCACCTCCTTCTATATACCTCATCAGTCAAAACAATTTAGAGACCACCTCATCACCCAAAATATCTCAGAAGCCACCTCCTTCTATGTGCCTTGTCACCCAAAATGCCCTAGACATTACATCACCTCAAACATCTCAGAAGCTACTCCTTCTATATGCCTCATCACCCAAAACAATTTAGAAACCACCTCATCACCCAAAATATCACAGAAGCTACCTGCTTCTATGTGCCATCACCCAAAACACCTTAGATAGTACCTCATCACCCCAAACATCTCAGAAGCTACCTCCTTCTATGTGCTTCACCACCCAAAACAACTTAGAAACCATCTCATCACCCAAAGCATCTCAAAAACCACCTCCTTCTATGTGCTTCACCATCCAAAGCATCTCAGAAGCCACCTCCTTCTATATACCTCATCACCCAAAACATCTCAAAAACCACCTCCTTCTATGTGCTTCACCATCCAAAGCATCTCAGAAGCCACCTCCTTCTATATACCTCATCACTCAAAACAACTTAAAACCCATCTCATCACCCTAAACATCTCAAAAGCCACCTCCTTCTATTTGCCTTGTCACCCAAAACGCCTTAGATACACCTCAAACATCTCAGAAGCTACCTCCTTCTATATGCCTCATCACCCCAAACAATTTAGAGACCACCTCATCACCCAAAATACATCAGAAGCCATCTCCTTCTATATGCCATCACCCCAACTATCTCAAAAGCCACTTTCTTCTCTGTGAATCTTTACAATCTCAACCAAGACCACACTTTTTTGAGTTTCCAGTATAACATTCTTGATAAATAGTTCATAAACAGGGCTTTTTAAAGAACAGGAATGCAGTTCCTGTTGGCTTGGGGTGTGTGTGGCCTAATATGCAAATTAGTTCCTGCTGGGGTTTTTCTACAAAAAAGCTCTGCATAATGAATGAGACCCTTAATTCATCAAGGTCAGTACTGTCTACTCAGACTGGCTGGTCTTTTTGACTGGAGATGCCAGAGACTGAACCTGAGACCTTCTGCATGCAAAGGACAGGTTCTTCCACTAAACCAAAGCCCCTCCCCAATGAAGCTCCCTTAGATCAGACTACTGGTCCAGAAAGGCCAGTACTGCCTACTGACAGTGACTTCATATGTTCACTCTCCAGAGTCTTTCACATCACTTACTGCCTGGCCCTTTTAACTGGAGATGCCAGGGATTGAACCTGGGACTTCTTGCATGCCAAGCAGAGGCTCTGCCACTGAGCCACAGGAGTTCTTCCACTTTGGGCAGGGGGACTCACCGTTCTCTGTGATGATCTTTGGCACTTCCTTGGCTGCCGGGGAGTAGCACCGGATCTTATTTCCCATCACCAAGCCGTCCATTTCTGACAGATCCTCAAAGGTGCAGTTGACGCCGGCTGATAGCTCGGGGACGTTGTAAGTTTCCAAAACTAGCTGCAAGGGGCAGGGGGAAGAGGAGAAGTAAAGAAGCATGAGGAAAGAAAGGAGGCATGGGGAAGGGAGAATTACACTGGACAGAATGCTTCTTGTTTGATCAGGGATGTCTTTCAAGAGAAAGTGGCAGTAGGAACGGAAGGGAGGGGATGCAGGAGTAAACCCGGATTGGTGTGTGGCAATGCAGGGATTGTTACTGTTGACTTAATATTGTGCTAGGGAGGGTTTGCCCAAGGGGGCAGTGGAGGGGTGCTCTGCATCGCTCATGCAATGTGGGCAGTCCTTGGGGGTGTGCCGTGAAGACTCGAGGCTCGCCAGGACCAGACACTTTTGGGGGAAGGTGACTAGTTACTCACAGGGAGGGGGCACTCTGTGGACTACAGAGAAACTGTAGCGTTCCGGGCTAACTCTCTTTAGACCTCCACTCCTGGCATCACCAGCAGAGGGAGCTCTCGGGCACCACCAAGGTCCTGCGTGCAAAGGGAGTCTTGTTACGGACTTCAGCCAGTCCCCAAAAAATAGGAAAAAAAGAATTCTGAAAAGACAACCAGTCTTCGCTCCTTCCGACTCATGGGAGAACCTCCTCATTCAGAGGCACTAAGCCTCTGAATCTCAGAGCCAGGAGGCAACATCAGGGGAAAGCCTCGGCCTCTCTGCCCTGTTGTTGGCTCTTCAGTGGAACTGGTTGGCCACTGTGTGGGACAGGAGACTGGACTAGATGGACCCTCACTGGTCTAATCCAGCAGGGCTCTTCTGATGTTCTTATGAAGGCCTCACCCTCTATGCCCTGTTGGCCCTCCAGAGGAACTGGTTGATCACTAAGTGAGACAGGATGCTGGACTAGATGGACCCTCACTGGTCTGATCCAGCAGGGCTCTTCTGATGTTCTTATGAAGGTGTCAGCCTCTATGTCCTGTTGTTGGCCCTCCAAAGAAACTGGATGGCCACTATGTGAGGCAGGATGCTGGACGAGACGGACCACTGGCCTGACCCAACAGGACTCTTCTGATGTTCTTATGAAGGCCTCAGCCTCTCTGCCCTGTTGTTGGCTCTCTAGAGGAACTGGTTGGCCACTGTGTGAGACAGGATGCTGGACTAGATGAGCCCTCATTGGTCTGATCCAAGAGTTCTTGTGTTCTTATGTTCTTAACTAGAATGACTCTAGTAAGTCCTTCAAGGGGGTAAGAGTAAAATGCATGGTGCATAGGATTGGCACCAAAGAAGCCATGTTGGATCAGGCCAACAGCCCATCCAGTTCAACACCTTGTGTCACACAGTGGCCAAAAAACCAGGTGCCATCAGGAGGTCGATCAGTGGGGTCAGGACACTAGAAACCCTCCCACTGTTGCCCCTCCCAAGCACCAAGAATACAGAGCAGCACTGCCCCAAGTATGAGAACATGAGAGAAGCCATGTTGGATCAGCCCAATGGCCCATCCAGTCCAACATTCTGTTCCACTCAGTGGCCAAAACCCAGGTGCCCTCAGGAGGTCCATCAGTGTGGTCAGGACACTAGAAGCCCTCCCGTTGTGCCTCCCCAAGCACCAAGAATACAGAGAATCACTCCAGGCTGGGAATTCCTAGAGATTTTGGGAGTGGAATTTTGTAGTGTGGTGATTAGAAAAGGGAAGGTCTCCAGCAGGATTATAATGCCGTAGAGTCCACCCTCCAAAGCAGCTCTATTCTCCAGAAGAACTGATATCATTGTAGTTAAAACTTGTTAACGGCCCTGAGCCCCAAATTGTGGGGGGAGGGGGGGTTGGTATGTGAATGGGAAGAAAATAACACCAAGGGCCTCTTGTGACTTCCTCTGAACATTTCATTAGAATCCTCCAATTATTCACCTAACTCAGGTGCGGCCAAACTGTGGCTCCAGAGCCACGTGTGGCGCTTTCACACATATCGAGTGGATCTCAAAGCCCCCGCCCCCATGACGGCTGACTTGGGAAAGGCATTTCTCTCTTTAAATCACTTCTCCGAGCCAAGCCAGCCCAGTGGCTTGGATAAAGCATTTAAAATTAAAGTTGCTTTCTTTCCACCTCCCTCTTCCCCCATCTATTTGCCTCCCTCCCTCCCTCCCTCCCTCCCTCCCTTCCTTCCTTCCTTCCTTCCTTCCTTCCTTCCTTCCTTCCTTCCTTCCTTCCTTCCTTCCTTCCTTCCTTCCTTCCTTCCTTCCTTCCTTCCTTCCTTCCTTCCTTCCCTCCCTCCCTCCCTCCCTCCCTCCCTCCCTCTGAGTCTCTGATTCAGGGAGAAGGGCAGGATATAAATCTGCAGTTCTTCTCCCTCCCTCCCCGCTATCTTGCAGCTCTCAAACATCTGACGTTCATGTCTTGTGGCATTCAAACATCTGGCATTTATTCTACGCGGCTCTTACGTTAAGCAAGTCTGGCCACCCCTGACTTAACTCACGTCAGGATCTTTTTTTTTTAAGTAAAAAACAAGGGATGACATATGAACATATGAAGCTGCCTTCTACTGAATCAGACCCTCGGTCCATCCAAGTCAGTATTGTCTTCTCAGACTGGCAGCGGCTCTCCAGGGCCTCAAGCTGAGGTTTTTCACACCTATTTGCCTGGACCCTTTTTTGGAGATGCCAGGGATTGAACCTGGGACCTTCCGCTTACCAAGCAGATGCTCTACCACTGAGCCACTGTCCCTCCCCAACGTACACTGTCTTGTGTGTGTCAAGTAGCCGTTCAGGTTAAAAGGAGCTCCATCTCAAAACTGTTGAAGCGCAAGGGAAACGTCAACCTCGGAAGACGGCACGGTGGAAAGCAGACTTGACCCGAACGGAAAGCCCCGGCAACCAGGGAGACACTGCGGAGCCCCAGGCAGAAAATGCAAGTGGCTATAAACTAGAAGATTGATGGTATATTTTTGACAAGTCGCTGCCCTTTACTGGTGGCCAGAGGCCATCTGGCTGACCTCGTCTGGCGGCATCAAGGGCTGCGCCGTGGGCAATCTACAGCGCTCGGAAAATCCACAGTGGTCCTCATCTGCTTCAATCCTGGAGACTCCCAACGGGGATTGGTGTTAAGGAACGACCCCAAGTGAAGCAGGACAGCTAAAGGCTAAGCTACAGAAGATGCTGGAAACTCAGTGAAGGAGCTTCCGGATGTAGAATCATAGAGTTGGAAGGGGCCTCCGGGGTCATCTAGTCCAACTCCCTGCACAAAGCAGGAAACTCTAAATACCTCTCCCTAAATTCACAGGATCCTCATTGCTGTCAGATGGCCATCTAGCCTCTGTTTAAAAACCTCCAAGGAAGGAGAGCCCACCACCTCCCAAGAAAGCCTGTTCCACTGAGGAACCATTCTAACGGTCAGGAAGTTCGTTTGATTTAATTTCAACCCATTGGTTCTGCTCTAACCTTCCAGGGCCACAGAAAACAATTCCACACCATCCTCTATAGGACAGTCCTTCAAGTATTTGAAGATGGTGATCATATCATCTCTCAGCTGCCTCCTCTCCAGGCTAAACATCCCCAGCTCCTTCAACCTTTCCTCATAGGACTTGGTCTCCAGACCCCTCACCATCGTTGCCCTCCTCTGGACCCGTTCCAGCTTGTCTATATCCTTCTTAAAATGTGGTGCCCAAAACTGAACACAATACTCCAGGTGAGGTCTTACCAGAGCAGAGTAAAGCGATATCATCACATCATGTGATCAGGACACTATACTTCTGTTGATACAGCCCAAAATTGCATTTGTCTTTTTAGCCACTGCATCACACTGTGTGCATTTTAAAGCGCTTATGAGGGATCCCAAATTCAGATGGAAGATGGCGTTTAAGCTCGGGAGGTGCCTGGGTGGTGCTGGAGAGGGGCAACAGTGGGGGGGCTTCTAGTGTCCTGGCCTCACTGATGGACCTCCTGATGGCACCAGGGTTTTTTGGCCAGGTGGGTCACTGCAAAGCCTCCGGAAGTGGATTGTGGGCAAGCCCCCCTAATGGCTGCCTCTTGCTTTTGCAAGGCTGTCTTCTGCATCTAGGAAACCAAGATCTGACTCTGGCAAAAGTATCTTCCCTGTTGTATATAAGTTGGTGTTTTTTTCTTCCCTGCATTGGGGAGGGCCACAGCGGAGGGCTTCTAGTGTCCGGCCCCACTGTTGGACCTCCTGATGGCACCTGGGTTTTTTTGGCCACTGTATGACACAGAGTGTTGGACTGGATGGGCCATTGGCCTGATCCAACATGGCTTCTCTTGTGCTCTTATGGCCTTGTGGTAGACCTCCTGATGGCGCCTGGGTTTTTTGGCCACTGTGTGACACAGAGTGTTGGACTGGATGGGCCATTGGCCTGATCCAACATGGCTTCTCTTATGTTCTTATAGCCCTGCTGGTGGACCTCCTGATGGACCCTGGTTTTTTGGCCACCCTATGACACAGAGTGTTGAACTGGATGAGCCATTGGCCTTATCCAACATGGCTTCTCTTATGTCCTTATGGCCTTGTGGTAGACCTCCTGATGGCGCCTGGGTTTTTTGGCCACTGTATGACCCAGAGTGTTGGACTGGATGGGCCATTGGCCTTATCCAACATGGTTCTCTTATGTTCTTACGGCCTTGTGGTAGACCTCCTGATGGTGCCTTTGACCACTGTGTGACCCAGAGTGTTGCCTGGATGGGCCACTGGCCTGATCCAACATGGCTTCTCTTATGTTCTTAGGGCCCTGCTGGTGGATCGCCTGATGGCACCTGTTTTTTTTGGCCACTATGTGACGGAGAGTGTTGGACTGGATGGGCCACTGGCCTGATCCAACATGGCTTCTCTCATGTTCTTATGGCCCTGCTGGTGGACCTCCTGATGGCATCTGGGTTTTTTGGCCACCGTGTGATACAAAGTGTTGGACTGGTTGGGCCACTGGCCTGATCCAACATGGCTTCTTTCATGTTCTTATGCTTTTTTGCCCTTCACAATTATTTCAACCAGATATGGTTCTGCAGAGCCACTGTTTGCCCCAGGGGGGCAGTGGTTATACTACTTGCTTTGGATTAGGAATGTGAAGATCCAGGGCTTTTTTATAACAGGAACTCCTTTGCCTATTAGACCACACACCCCTGATGTAGCCAATCCTCCTGGAGTTTCCAGTAGGCCCTGTAAGCTATTTGAGGATTGGGTACATCACAGGGGTGTGGCCTAATATGCAAAGGAGTTCCTGCTACAAAAGAAGCCCTGTGGAGATCCAGATATGTGGTAGGGTTGGTACTAGGAAGAGAGAATGTCTAAGAAAGGAATGGTAAACCACTTCTGCTTCTCAGTTAACTTGGAAGCCCCTTTCTGGGATAGCCACAGAATCATAAGGGTCATCCAGTCCAACCCCCCAATGCAGGAATCTCACAAGTACCTCCCCCTCATCACACATATCATCCCCAGTGACCCCTGCTCCATGCCCAAAAGATGGCAAAAGCCTCCAGGATCCCCTGGCCAAACTGGCCTGGAGAAAAATTGCTACTGACTCTAAAGTCTCAATCAGCATTTCCCTGGGCGTGTAATAAGGGGCCTCAAGAACTAAGTACTGATGCAACCCTTCCTGCCCTCCTTCTCATGACCTGCCTAATTCACAGGATCAGTATTGCTGTCAGATGGCCGTCTAGACTCTGCTTCAAAACATCAGAGGAGCCCTGCTGGATCAGACCAGGGAGGGTCCATCTAGTCCAGCCTCCTGTCTCACAAAGGGGCCAACCAGTTCCTCTGGACGGCCAACAACAGGGCAGAGAGGCCGAGGTCTTCATAAGAACATCAGAAGAGCCCTGCTGGATCAGACCAGTGAGGGTCCATCCAGTCTAGCCTCCTGTCTCACACAGTGGCCAACCAGTTCCTCTGGAGGGCCAACAACAGGGCAGAGAGGGTGAGGCCTTCATAAGAACATTCTGAAGAGCCCTGCTGGATCAGACCAGTAAGGGTTCATCCAGTCCAGCATCCTGTCTCACACAATGGCCAACCAGTTCCTCTGGAGGGCCAACAACAGGGCACAGAGGCTGAGGCCTTCATAAGAACATCAGAGGAGCCCTGCTGGATCAAACCAGTGGTCCATCTAGTCCAGCTTCCTCTCTCACACAGTGGCCAACCAGTTCCTCTGGAGAGCCAACAACAGAGCAGAGAGCCTTCCCCCTACGTTGCCTCTAGGGCTGCCAATCCTCAGGTGGGGGCAGGGTATCCTCCAGTTCGGAGGCCCTCCCAGGATCATCAGAAAGCTGGGGAGAGGGGAGGGGAATGTCTGCTGGGCACTCCATTCTTCCCTATCGAGACAGATTCCCATAGAGTATCTGGGACTCTAGAAAATTGATCCATGGTATCTGGGACTCTAGGGAGGCTGTTTTTTTAGGTAGAGGCGCCAAATTTCCAGCATAGCATCTGGTGCCTCTCCTCGGAACAACCCCCAAGTTTCAAAAAGATCGGACGAGGGGGTCCAATTCTATGAGCCCCCAAAAGAAGGTGCCCCTATCCTTCATTATTCAAAATGGAGAGCATTTAAAAGGAGCGTGGTGCCTTTAAATGTGATGGCCAAAACTCCCTTCAGAGTTCAAGCGGGCTTGTCACAGCCGTGCTCCTGTCTCCACCCCGAAAGTCTCCTAGCGCCACTCCCAAAGTCTCCTGGCTCCACCACCCCCCGAAGTCTCCTGGCTCCACCCCCAAAGTCCCCAGATATTTCTAGAGTCGGACTTGGCAACCCTTCTTGCCTCCTGGCCTTGGCCTTCAGAGGCTGACTGCCTCTAAACCAGGGGTGGGATTCTAGCAGGAGCTCCTTTGCATATTAGGCCACACACCCCTGATGTAGCCAATCCTCGAAGAGCTGACAAAAAAGAGCCCTGTAAGCTCTCGGAGGATTGACTACATCAGGGGTGTGTGGCCTAATATGCAAAGGCGCTCCTGCTAGAATCCCACCCCTGCTCTAAGCATTGAGATTCCCTTTCGTTCTTACAGCCAGTAGCTACAGATAGACCTACCCACTATACAGTGGCAGAGAGAATGGACATAATTATCTCAGGAAGGGCAAAGGAAACAGAAATGGGGACAAAGAGACTTACCAGCACGTTGTACTGGGAGACTGAGATGTTGTTGGGATGCACGGTGAGCCGGACACACTGCTTCATCTCCGAGGCAAACCTCCGTGGCTCATTGGACCTTTCGCATTGCTCTTTCCTGGTGCACCTGAGAAAGAGGAAACAACCAAGAGGTCAGTGCCAGAACCCAGCAGCAAGCTTAGAGGGGGCGGGGCTTTTTTTGTAGCGGGAGCTCCTTTGCATATTAGGCCATGCCCTCCCCGATGTAGCCAATCCTCCGAGAGCTTGTAAGGCTCTTCTTACAGGGCCTACTGTAAGCTCTTGGTCGCTTACGAGGGTGGATTCTGCGGCACTGGCATCGTTCACCCCAAGGTAATTAACCCATGGAATTCACTGCTGCGGGAAGTGGTGGCAGCTACAAGCATAGACGGTTTCAAGACGAGACGGAATAAAGATATGGAGCAGATGTTCATCGCTGGCTATTAGCCACAAGGTATAGATGGAACCCACAACCTGAGTTCGATCCCGCACAGAAGCTGGGTTCAGGTAGCCGGCTCATGGTTAAGTCAGCCTTCCGTCCTTCCAAGGTCAGTAAAATGAGTACCCAGCTTTGCTGGGGGTTAAGTGTAAATGACCGGGGAAGGCAAGGGCAATATATAGGTATAGGTAGTCCCCTGTGCAAGCACCAGTCGTTTTCAACTGTGGGGCGACGCTGCTTTTACGTTTTCACGGCAGACTTTTTACGGGGTGGTTTGCCCTTGCCTTCCCCAGTCATCTACACTTTCCCCCCATCAAGCTGGGTACTCATTTTACCAACCTCGGAAGGATGGAACGCTGAGTCAACCTGGAGCCAGCTACCTGCAGCCAGCTTCCGCCGGAATCGAACTCAGGTCGTGAGCAGAGCTTAGGACTGCAGTACTGAAGCTTTACCACTCTGCTTTTACCATAAAAAGTCTGCCATGAAAACGTTGTGAAAGCAACATCACCCCAGAGTCAGAAATGACTGGTGCTTGCACAGGGGACGACCTTTACCTTTTTATAGATGGAACACTCTGTCTGAGGCAGTGATGCTCTCTCTTCTTGGTGCTTGGGAGACAAGAGAGGGAGGGGCTTTTGGCGTTCTGGTCCTGCTGGTGGACCTCCTGAGGACACTTGGGTTTTGGCCACTATGTGACGCAGAGTGTTGAACTAGATGGGCCATTGGCCTGATCCAACATGACTTCTCTTCTGTTCTTATGTGACACAGAGTGTTGGACTGGAAGGGCCATTGGCCTGATCCAACATGGCTTCTCTTATGTTCTTATGTGACACAGAGTGTTGGACTGGATGGGCCACTGGCCTGATCCAACATGGCTTCTCTTATGTTCTTATGTGACACAGAGTGTTGGACTGGAAGGGCCACTGGCCTGATCCAACCTGGCTTCTCTTGTGGTCTTATGTCTGGGGCAGTGGTGCTCTGCAGAGCTTTTTTTGTAGCAGAAACTCCTTTGCATATTAGGCCACACACCCCTGATGTAGCCAATCCTCCTGGATATGGTTGTCAAGTCCCCTGCCTTCTCCGTGACGTTCGTGACGCAATGACATCACCCGTAAGTGATGTCATTGCACCAGCAACATCGTTTGCAGCCACTCTAGGCATTTCCGGGGAAACTCTATGGTTTTCCTGGATGCTCTAGCCATTTTGGAGGGGAAAACTCTATGGTACCCATTGTACCATAGAATTTCCCCTCCTAAATGGCTAGAGCATCCATGAAAACCATAGAGTTTCCCCAGAAAAGCATAGACTGTTCACCGCTTGCTGTTGCTGGTTCAATGACGTCACTTCTGGATGACATCATCGTGATAACGATGTTGGGGGAACCCCTGCCCAGGCCGGGGGCTTGGCAGCCCTACTCCTGGAGCTTACACTAGAACCTGTACGAAGAGCCTTGTAAGCTCTTGGAGGATTGGCTACATCAGAGTGTGTGGCCTAATAGGCAAAGGAGTTCCTGTTACAAAAAAAGTCCTGATGCTCTGTTTTCTTGGTGCCTGGTGTCAACAGTGGGAGTGCTTCTGGAGTTCTGGACCTACTGGTGAGCCTTCTGATGGCATCTGGATTTTGGCCACTGGTTGACACAAAGTGTTGGACTGGATGGGCCACTGGCCTGATCCAACATGGCTTCTCTTATGTTCTTATGTGACTCAGAGTGTTGGACTGGATGGGCCATTGGCCTGATCCAACATGGCTTCTCTTATGTTCTTATGTGACACAGAGTGTTGGACTGGATGGATCACTGGCCTGACCCAACATGGCTTCTCTTATGTTCTTATTGTAGCCTGCTGAGGTCTATGCCCTCCCCAGGCAATTCAGTCTAAAATGGAGTTAGTGTCTTCCCATTGTCATTCATTCACATTCATTCACATTTGATTTATATCCCGCCCTCCCTGCCGGTGGCAGGCTCAGGGTGGCTAACAATAAAAATTCAATGCATACATTGAGTTATAACTATCAATATAAATAACGAATAATTAAAACTATTAAAATTCTAAAAACAATAAATTAATATTAATATGTTAATATGTTGGTGCTATTCAGATGGTGAATTTACTTAGCAGTTTAATCAGTGAAGGCCATACCTGTGGATGTTGTGACACCTAGTTTGGCCTTAAGAAGCACTGATTACCAAGGCTCGTAGTTTAGAAAGGGTGAACTTCTGTACTTACTGTTTATGGATTCTATTCACTGAAGATTCTATATTCCACAGAAAATTATAAATCGAATATGAATCAAATGAAATAAAAAGTAAAATACAACAATCTAAACTGCTACTTGTGGGGTAGGGCGGATCAAGTTAAATAAATAAGTAAAGCCTTGGGAGCCCAACCTCCCATCAGACCTCTCTCTCTTCTCTTCTCTCTGGGTCAAAAACTCCAGTTTTCAGGGTTACACCTCTGAGGACGCCAGTCGCAGTTGCTGGCAAAGCGTCAGGTCTCACAATGCCAAGACCACGGCCACACAGCCTGGAAAATCTACAACCGATGGACTCTGGCTGCAAAAGCTTTTGACAACATATTGCTTTTTCTTTTTGTTCACACCAACCTTTTTCTGTACACACACACACACACACAGAAATATATAAATTTCACTGTTGCACTAAAAGTTTTTACTACCCACCTATTGTTTGAGCGCTGCAAATAAATTGTTGTTGCTTAACTGCTTGGGTCCTCCCGTCTCCTTGGTCACGGTTAAAAGGTTTTACTAAAAGGAAGATGCAGGGGTCGGGCGAGCGCTCTGGGCCCTCCCTGGTCCCCTGTTGCGTGACACCACCTGGCCATCTCTGGCGTTGAAAACCCTATAGCAGGGGTGTCGAACTCATTTGTTATGGGGGCCGGATCTGACATAAATGGGACCTTGTCGGACCGGACCATGTGTGTACCCATTTAAGATTAGGTAGCAGAGATATAAACTTTATAAAGGACACAAGCACCATTAAATATATATATTTAAAAGTAAACAAAGTAAAAACAGACATAGGATACAAAAATAAGAGATCTAAATTTAAGAACTTTTAAAAGGCAGTTCCCTCGGTCTAAGAATTAATGCACAAAACTCAGCAACTGAATGTGTAATCTCTGGATAGCACATTTTATATATATATATACATAAAATGTGCTTAAAATGTTAGCACTCGTTGGGTCTCGAAGGTGCTTTCTTTCCCTATCCAGAGATTACACATTCAGTTGCTGAGTTTTGTGCATTAATTCTTAGACCGAGGGAACTGCCTTTTAAAAGTTCTTAAATTCAGATCTCTTATTTTTGTATCCTATGTCTGTTTTTACTTTTTCCTATTGTTTTTACACTTTATTCTGGTCTGGAGACTGTGATAAACTATGATGATGTATCTTTCCCCGTGGGATCCAGGGAACTGGGCAAAGGAAGCTGTGGCTCTTCCCTTCCTTCCCCAGGGGACCGGGAGGGAGAGGAGCCTCAGCCAATAGAAGGAAGAAAGGCTTGGCTCAGTAGCTCTGCTGTGCAATTGAGCGAACCTTGCAAAGCAAACTATTATGCAGAAGGAAGCAAGATATAGGGAGAAAGAAGCAGTTGACACCAAGTTGCTCAGGGGCCTGATAGGGGCCCTCCGGAGGCCTGATTTGGCCCCTGGACTGCATGTTTGACACCCCTGCCCTACAGGGTCACCAAAAGTTGCCGACACGAGATGGTTCTCATCAGTTGATGGTTATCATTTCCTGGGGGAGGGCAGCAGGGTTTCACATCCAAAACGGGACGTAGTGCTAATGCGGAAAGACAGTCTCAGAGTGCACTAATTATCCCCCACTACAAAGAGAATGTACCGGAACCTTCAAAAGGTGGCTTCAATCAGATTCTTCTGGCATTAAGCAGCCATGTTGGCCCTATTAAAAGCTCCTCTGAAGGTTACCTATGAAAGTTAAATGACCCGCCCTCTCTCAAACTTTGAAGTCTTCGCTTCCAAGGAAGAGCATCTATCCTGAGGTGGAACAGGAATACCGATGAAGTCAGGTAAATTCACCGCGGATGGAAATCAGAGCTCTGCTGGGTTGTGAGTATGATACCCTGCCGGCTGCTACCCTAAATTCAGCATCCCTGTCTCCAATATTAGATACTCCTGATGTCTTCAAGAAGGGCACAAACATAGCTTCGTGTCGATCATCAAAAACAGGCATTTCAGAGATAGACTCTCTTTGAACATGGCAGATTGATTTCTGAACAATTCAAGGAAATAATCCAACGCAAGGAGGCAACATCAGGGGAAGGTCTCAGCTCTATGCCGTCCTTTTGGATAGACCTCTAGAGGAACTGGTTGGCCACTGAGTGAGGCAAGATGCTGGACCAGATGGACTACTGGTCTGATCCAGCAGGACTCTTCATATGTTCTTATGTTCTCTGCCCAGGCCAACCCAAGTGACAATGTTGATCTGGCCACGTTGAAGCCCACATTTTGGGCTGCATCAACAGAAGTAGGCCCTGGATTCAGTGGGAGCTCACAGGAGCACAGCTCCTGAACCTTTCTGACAGTTCCACCTTCTTCTTCCCACCTTGTCCATTGAATAGTAGGTGCAGCTGCATAACAATCCCTGGATGAGCTCCACCACCTTTTTTTTCCCCTAGAAAACAACCCCTGAACAGAAGTATAGTGTCCAGATCACATAAAGTGATGGTATAGCTTTACTCTGCTCTGGTAAGACCTCACCTGGAGTATGGTGTTCAGTTTTAGGCACCACATTTTAAGAAGGATCTAGAAAAGCTGAAATGGGTCCAGAGGAAGGCGATGAAGATGGTGAGGGGTCTGGAGACCAAGTCCTATGAAGAAAGGTTGAATGAGTTGGGCATGTTTAGAAGAAGAAGATATTGGATTTATATCTCGCCCTCCACTCCGAAGAGTCTGAGAGGCTCACAATCTCCTTTACCTTCCTCCCCCACATCAGACACCCTGTGAGGTGGGTGGGGCTGAGAGGGCTCTCACAGCAGCTGCCCTTTCAAGGACAACCTCTGCCAGAGCTATGGCTGACCCAAGGCCATGCTAGCAGGTGCAAGTGGAGGAGTGGGGAATCAAACCCGGTTCTCCCGAATAAGAGAGCTATGGCTAACCCAAGGCCATGCCAGCAGGTGCAAGTGGAGGAGTGGGGAATCAAACCCGGTTCTCCCAGACAAGAGTCCGCACACTTAACCACTACACCAAACTGACTCTTTAGCCTAGAGAGGAGGCGGCTGAGAGGTGATATGATCACCATCTTCAAGACCTTGAAGGGCTGTCATATAGAGAGGATGGTGCAAAATTATTTTCTGTGGTCCCAGAAGGTAGGACCAGAACCAATGGGTTGAATTTAAATCAAAAGAGTTTCCAGCTCAACATTAGGAAGAACTTCCTGGCCATTAGAGTGGTTCCTCAGTGGAACAGGCTTCCTCTTTGGGAGGTGGTGGGCTCCCCTTCCTTGGAGGTTTTTAAACACAGGCTAGATGGCCATCTGACAGCAATGAGGATCCTGTGAATTTAGGGGAGGTGTTTGTGAGTTTCCTGCATTGTGCAGGAGGTTGGACTAGATGATCCTGGAGGTCCCTTCCAACTATGATTCTATGTTCTTTGTGATGTCAACTGGGCCTCTGATGTCATAAAGAGTTTGTGTTGCCAGGAAGTATAATTGAGTTTCTATGATTCTAAGCTGGAAGGGGTCCAGAGGAGGGCGACGAAGATGGTGAGGGGTCTGGAGACCCAGTCCTATGAGGAAAGGTTGAAGGAGCTGGGGATGTTTAGCCTGGAGAGGAGGAGGCTGAGAGGTGATATGATCAACATCTTCAAGTACTTAAAGGACTGTCATATATAGAGGATGGTGTAGAATTGTTTTCTGTGGCCCCAGAAGGTAGGACCAGAACCAACGGGTTGAAATTAAATCAAAAGAGTTTCCGGCTCAACATTAGGAAGAACTTCCTGACCATTAGAGCAGTTCCTCAGTGGAACAGGCTTCCTCCTTGGGAGGTGGTGGTCTCTCCTTCCTTGGAGGTTTTTAAACACAGGCTAGATGGCCATCTGACAGCAATGAGGATCCTGTGAATTTAGGGGGAGGTGTTTGTGAGTTTCCAGAATTGTGAAGGGGGTTGGGCTAGATGACCCTGGGGGGGTCCCTTCCAAATCTATGATTCTATGATTTTGCACCATAATGAAACTGGGGAGAGGGGACTTGTCCTGGTGTCGCTTGAGATCACAAAGATACCACCTTACCTGAGCCACAAGCTCCTGGCTTCCACACAACACCAGGAACAGCCATGCATTTGTGGCTGTGCAGAAGCCAGAGCCAACACCCACAAGAGAAAATACAAATTATGTGAGAGATGTGAGTTAAGAGCTGAGCGACGGGTGGGAGGATGAAGCGTGTGAGCTGAATAGATGAAAAACAAACCAGGGAGATGACTTTTCTAACTAGCAAGTGATGAGACGCCCACAGACACATCTTGCCTCCAGCTTGGCTCTGTTCTACCTTCTGCTGCAGGCAACAGCCCTTCAGCATCCCCCTCCTGAGGCACTGCCTCCCCTCCCCTCCCTCTCCAGACAGCGGCCAGAGGCAAGAGAGGGTCACCTGCCCAGATCACAAAGAAGGGAGTGGGGCCCATTCAGTCATGATAGATATGTTAGGTAGCACAATAAATACAGATGATGGTGATGATGACGACGATGACAACCATGGTAGACAGACAAGAGATGACAGATACTGATAATGACATGATAGATAGGTAAGTAGAGAGACAGACAGATCATGGATAGATAGATAGATAGATAGATAGATAGATAGATAGATAGATAGATAGATAGATAGATAGATAGATAGATAGATAGATAGATAGATGGATGGATGGATGGATGGATGGATGGTAGACAGACGGACGGATGGACAGACGGATAGATCGATAGACAGACGGACAGACAAATAGATGATAGATAGATAGATAGATAGATAGATAGACAGACAGACAGACAGACAGACAGACAGACAGACAGACAGACAGACAGACAGACAGACAGATAGATAGATAGATAGATAGATAGATAGATAGATAGATAAGGTAGGTAGATAGATTAGGTAGGTAGGTAGATAGACAGACAGACAGACAGACAATCACTCTGTTAGCCATTAGGACACATTCTATTATACAGGCAGTAAAGAAGAATCAACACCAACTAATGTATGAAAGATCCTGTTTCCAGGGTCAGATCTTGGTTTCCAAGAGACAAAGGAGAGTAGAGGAAAGGGCAGGGGTAGCCATTAGGGAGGGCTGGCCTCTGACCCACTTGCAGAGGCTTCGTGACCTACTTCTGGGTCCCAACCCACAGGCTGGGAAGTGTGGCTTCACAACATCCCTTCCACCTCCTGACTAGCAGAAAAGGAGTCAGATCTCCACTTCTGTTCTACTGGGCCAATGAAGGGAGCACTGAGCTTACACTCTGGAATGCTTGTTCGTCTCTGTGATTAAGGTTGGAAGCCATGAGTGGGGGAATTCCAAGAGATTGGGGGCGGGGGCTGGAGGCTGGGGAAGGTGGGGTTTGGAAAGGGGAGGGACCTCAGTGAAGGAAGGAGGAGGAGGAAGAGGAAGAAGAAGAAGAGGAGGAGGAAGAAAAAAGGAGAGAAAGAAGAGGAGGAATAGGAACAGGAAGAAGAAAAAGAGGAAGAGGAACAAAAAGAAGAAGAGGAAGAAGAGAAAGGAGGAGGAGAAGATGAATAGGAAGAAAAAGAAGAGGAGAGAAAGAAGGAGCGAAGAAAGAATTGGAGAGAAAGAAAAAGAGGAGGAGAGGAAGAAGAGGAAGAAAAAGAAGTAGAAGAAGAGGAGGAAGAAGAAGACAAGAAAGAGGAAGAAAAGGAAGAGGAGGTTTTCATACTTCGTGTGGGGAATCAAGCCCAGTGCTCCTAGATGAGAGTCTCTTAACTACTTCACCACAGCTGGCGATCATGCCACAGAGTCCACCTTCCAAAGCAGCCATTTTCTCCAGGGGAACTGCCCTCGGTCACTTGGGGATCAGCTGTAACAGCAGGAGATCTCCAGGCACCCCCTGGAGGGTGGCAATCCCAACAGGCGCGACTGAATGCACGTTCCACACCTGGACGCGTGCGCACATCTGTCCAAGGCACAGAGCATCAGCAAGACACCGGCCAGCGAAAGCGTTTCAGGAAATTTCTCCGGCTTCCAAATCAAACTCCCTCCCTGCCCTTTGCCCGCCGAGCCGCCAGTGTCCTCGGCCTCCTAGAGCACGGGTGTGTGTGTGTGTGTGTGTGTGGAAATGAGAGTTGGATTTTCCTTTTCCTCCCCCGCCCCCTTTTCTCTCGCAGACTTTAGCCTTTCACCCCTGCAGGAAAGATGCAATTTTATAGCCCTGTCCGGAGCTAAGCGAGGAACGTGCTGGGCTTACCAAGCATCCGCCGGCGGTCGGCCTAACAGGGATTTTGGCTTCCCGTCAGCGCAGATCCCCCAAAGCCTCTTGTTTGGGGGCTGAAACACAAACACAAACACACCCCACCCACGTCCACAGCCTGCAGACTAACACCCCGTCTGTCCCTCTGATGCACTTGCAAAGAAACAGCTTATTGGGGAAAGAGGTACCATAAGCCTTCAATTCTCTTCCTGACAAGGAAACTGATCCCACCGAAAGCTGTGCTCCAGAATGTCCTACAACAAGGGTTGCCAGCTCCAGACTGGGGAATACCTGGAGATTTTGGGGGTGGACGCAGGGTTTGGGGACGGGGAGGGACTTAGTGGGGTATAATACCATAGAGCCCACTTTCCGAGGTAGCCAATTTCTCCAGGGAAACTGGTAAGAACATAAGAGAAGCCATGTTGGATCAGGCCAATGGCCCATTCGCTCCAACACTGTCACACAGTGGCCAAAGCTCAGGTGACTTCAAGAAGTCCACTGGTGGGGCTAGAACTCCCGAAACCCTCCCACTGTTGCCCCCCCGCCAAGCACCAAGAATACAGAGCATCACAGCCCCAGATGTAAGAACATAAGAGAAGCCATGCTGGTCAGGCCAATGACCCATCCAGTCCAACACTCTGTGTCCCATAAGAACATAAGAGAAGCCATGTTGGATCAGGCCAATGGCCCATCCAGTCCAACACTCTGTGTCACATAAGAACATAAGAGAAGCCATGTTGGATCAGGCCAGTGGCCCATCCAGTCCAACACTCTGTGACACATAAGAACATAAGAGAAGCCATGTTGGATCAGGCCAGTGGCCCACCCAGTCCAACACTCTGTGTCACATAAGAACATAAGAGAAGCCATGTTGGATCAGGCCAGTGGCCCATCCAGTCCAACACTCTGTGACACATAAGAACATAAGAGAAGCCATGTTGGATCAGGCCAGTGGCCCACCCAGTCCAACACTCTGTGTCACATAAGAACATAAGAGAAGCCATGTTGGATCAGGCCAGTGGCCCATCCAGTCCAACACTCTGTATCACATAAGAACATAAGAGAAGCCATGTTGGATCAGGACAGTGGCCCACCCAGTCCAGCATTCTGTGTCACATAAGAATATAAGAGAAGCCATGTTGGATCAGGCCAATGGCCCATCCAGTCCAACACTCTGTGTCGCATAAGAACATAAGAGAAGCCATGCTGGTCAGGCCAATGACCCATCCAGTCCAACCCTCTGTGTCACACAGTGGTCAAAACCCAGGGGCCATCAGGAGGTCCACCAGCAAGGCTGTAACTCCAGAAGCCCTCCCACTGTTACCCTCCAAGAACCAAGAATACAGAGCATCACAGTCACAGATATAAGCCATGTTGGATCCTCTGTTAAGTTCTCTGGAGCTTGCAGATAGGACAGCCGAAGTTACCCCCGTGCCCCAAAAAAACATGTGAGAGATGGGAGCGTTCCAGAATCCGTGCTGCCTTGCGCTGGTGGAGGCAACGTCAACGCTCTCCTTGAGCAATCGAGACCGATATAAATAGCAGTGTGGAAATTGATCTGTTCCCCCAAGACCCAGTTCTGACAGAAGGCAAGCGCTATCTTTATCCCCGGCTCTGCACCCAGGTAACCGGCGCTGCCCGCCTCTCAAGACGATGGGGAAAGGGAGGGCTTAGATCTCACTTTCCTAAACCAAGTAAGCCCTGGATTTTCAACTGTGCTCAGAGTCCAAAAATCCAGGGCTGGCCAGTAGAGGGAGCTCTATGGAAGCCGAGTGTCTCAGCAGCTGCAGCGAATGCACAGAGGCAGTGAAGTGGGTCTTGGGCATCGGCGAACAGTCTTGAGAGAGGAAGGGACACACGGTTCCCAGGAGAAGGATCGTGTTCAATGGAAATGATCTGGGGAGGTCCCAGAGTTCTGTTCTGCACTGCTTTCTCAAGGGAGAATAACATTTAGAACAGATAGAAGGAAGACACGAGTGGAATTCACTGTGATCCTGTGTATTCTTGGTGCTTGAGAGGCAACAGTGGGGCTTCTGGAGTTCTGGCCCAGCTGGTGGACCTCCTGAGGGCACCTGAGTTTTGGGCCAATATGTCACACAGAGTGTTGGACTGGATGGGCCATTGGCCTGATCCAGCATAGCTTCTCGTTGTATGTCTAGGGCAGTGATGCTCTGTCTTCTTGGTACATGGGGGGCAACGGTGGGAGGGCTTCTGGAGTTCTGGCCATGCTGGTAGACCTCCTGAGGGCACCTGACTTTTGGCTGCTGTGGGACACAAAGTGCTGTAATGGATGGACTATTGGCCTGACCCAACATGGCTTCCCTTATGTCAGGGGCTGTGATGCTCTGTCTTCTTGGTGCTTGAGGGGGCAACAGTGGGAGGACATTTGGAGTTCTGGTCCTGCTGGTGGGCCCTTGAGTTCTGACCACTGTGTGACACAGAGTGTTGGACTGGATGGGCCATTGGCCTGATTCAACATGGCTTCTCTTATGTTCTTATGTGACACAGAGTGTTGGACTGGATGGGCCATTGGCCTGATCCAACATGGCTTCTCTTATGTTCTTATGTGACACAGAGTGTTGGACTGGATGTTCTATTGGCCTGATCCAACATGGCTTCTCGTATGTTCCAACATGGCTTCTCGTATACAATGATGCTATGTATTCTTGGTGCTTGGGTTGGGGTAGGGGACAAGAGTGGGAGTGCTTCTGGAGTTCTGGCCTTGCTGGAGGACCTCCTGATGGCATCTGGGTTTTGGCCACTGATTGACACAGAGTGTTGGAGTGGATGGGTCATTGGCCTGATCCAACATGCTTCCCTTTTGTCCTTGGTGGCTCTTAACCCTCTGTCTGGGGCAGTGATGCTCTGTCTTCTTGGTGTTTGGGAGGCAACAGTGGGAGGGCTTCTGGAGTTCTGGCCCCACTGGTGAACTCTGTAATAGCACCCGGGTTTTTTGGCCACTGTGTGACACAGAGTGTTGGACTGGATAGGCCACTGGCCTGATCCAACATGGCTTCTCTTATGTTCTTAACGCTTCGCTCTGTGGGGGACGCAGTACAACCGGAACACACAAAGCTACTTTCTACTGCCTTTGGTCCATCAAAGTCAGTATTGTCCACCCCAACTGGCAGCAGCAGCGTTCCAGGGTCTCAGGCTGCGGTCCTTCACCTCACCTACTACCTGATCCTTTTAACTGGATATGCCAGGGATTCAACCTGAGACCTTCTGAGTGTCAAGAAGAAGCTTCTTTGTCACACAGCCGGGCCTAGGAGGGCCTTCAACTGGCTGCCACCACTCTGGTAAGGGTCTGCATGGAGGGCCCAAAGCACCCAACCAACCTTGTCTTCCTTTAATAGATATCTCCTAATTGTGACCAAGGAGATGTGAGGACCCAAGGAGTATAACAGCAACGGTTTATTTGCAATGCTCCAATAATAAGTGGATAAAGCAGTGGAACATATATACAGTAAAAGTTGGTGCAAATAAACAACAAGCTCTGATGCATTTATCTATACAATCCCTACTCTACTAACCAACATTCACTTCCTTGGGTAAGGGATCTTTCCCCTGCTACAAGCTCTCTAGGCTACAGCCTGCCCCCAACTCAGCCTTCCTGGAAAAGAGCACCCCCTGCCTGGGCTTGGCCCTTTTATCTTCTCCTCCCAGGCCCCACCCCTCTCTAGGCCAGTTTCCCTCCCGAACCTGGCCACCCAATCAGAGGGACAGAAGGGATCCTGGGATATGTAGGCTTTCCCCAGTAACTCCTAGGCAGGCTTCCCTGGCGCCTGCAGGCCTCACTAGGCCCAGGATCATGACACTTTTGAACACATATGAACATATGAAGCTGCCTTCTACTGAATCAGACCCTTGGTCCATCAAAGTCAGTATTGTCTTCTCAGACTGGCAGCGGCTCTCCAGGGTCTCAAGCGGAGGTTTTTCACACCTTTTTGCCTGGACCCTTTTTTGGAGATGCCGGGAATTGAACCTGGGACCTTCTGCTTCCCAAGCAGATGTTCTACCACTGACCCACCGTCCCACACATAAAGCTGTCCTATACTAAATCAGGCCACTGGTCTATCGAGGTCAATCGTGTCTACTCAGACTGACAGCAGCTCGCCAGGGTCTCAAGCAGAGGTCTTTCATGTCACCTACTGTCAGATCTTTTAATTGGAGCTGCTGGGGATTGAACCTGGGACCTTCTGCATGCTGAACAAATGCTGTACCACTGAACTACAGCCCCTAACACCATGCCTGACCCTGGCCAGGTTGACTTGAATAAATGGCTCAGTGATGGGGGTACGGAATAACAAAGCTTGTCCAGTAGCGCCTTCAAGGCCACCAAAGTTTTATTGAAGGTCTAATCATTTGTGTGCCAAGCACACTTCTTCAGGTATCAGTAGCTGCCCAGATTTGAACTTCCTTGGCCTTAAAAGTGCCATTGGACTCAGACTTTGTGCTATCAATTCACAGGGTCACCATATGTCGGAAGTGGCTTGACAGCACTTAACGTGTATGCAGAGATCAAATCAAGCCTGGATTCTCCATAGAAGTTAAAACAAGAGTGGCCAAACTTGGTTAATGTAAGAGCCGCAGAGAATAAACGTCAGATGCTTGACAGCCGCAAGGCATGAACAAATATTATACGTGCACTTCTTTAAGAAGAAGAAGAAGAAGAAGAAGAAGAAGAAGAAGAAGAAGATATTGGATTTATATCCCGCCCTCCACTCCGAAGAGTCTCAGAGCGGCTCACAATCTCCTTTCCCTTCCTCCCCCACAACAGACACCCTGTGAGGTAGATGAAGATATTGGATTTATATCCCGCCCTCCACTCTGATGAGTCTCAGAGCGGCTCACAATCTCCTTTACCTTCCCCCCCCCAACAACAGACATCCTGTGAGGTAGATGAAGATATTGGATTTATATCCCGCCCTCCACTCCGAAGAGTCTCAGAGCGGCTCACAATTTCCTTTACCTTCCTCCCCCACAACAGACACCCTGTGAGGTGGGTGGGGCTGGAGAGGGCTTTCACAGCAGCTGCCCTTTCAAGGACAACCTCTGCCAGGGCTATGGCTGACCCAAGGCCATTCCAGCAGGTGCAAGTGGAGGAGTGGGAATTAAACCCGGTTC
Source organism: Heteronotia binoei (assembly GCF_032191835.1). Classification (NCBI taxonomy): domain Eukaryota; kingdom Metazoa; phylum Chordata; class Lepidosauria; order Squamata; family Gekkonidae; genus Heteronotia; species Heteronotia binoei. The sequence continues at coordinate 122,290,780 of NC_083230.1, forward strand.
TCCCAGAGAAGAGAGCTCTGGCTGACCCAGGGCCATTCCAGCAGGTGCAAGTGGAGGAGTGGAGAATCAAACCCGGTTCTCCCAGATAAGAGAGCTCTGGCTGACCCAAGGCCATTCCAGCAGCTGCAAGTGGAGGAGTGGGGAATCAAACCCGGTTCTCCCAGATAAGAGAGCTCTGGCTGACCCAAGGCCATTCTGGCAGTTGCAAGTGGAGGAGTGGGGAATCAAACCCCGTTCTCTCAGATAAGAGAGCTCTGGCTGACCCAAGGCCATTCCAGCAGGTGCAAGTGGAGGAGTGGGGAATCAAACCCGATTCTCCCAGATAAGAGAGCTCTGGCTGACCCAAGGCCATTCCAGCAGCTGCAAGTGGAGGAGTGAGGAATCCTACCCGGTTCTCCCAGATAAGAGAGCTCTGGCTGACCCAAGGCCATTCCAGCAGGTGCAAGTGGAGGAGTGGGGAATCAAACCCGGTTCTCCCAGATAAGAGTCCGCACACTTAACCACTACACCAAACTGGCTCTCCAGTTAAAACAATACTTTCTTTGCACAGAAAGATAAGACACTTGACACCACGACCATGCTAGAAGGAGCCTTTTTAAAAAACAAACACTGGGAATAACAGTCCCCATGAAACCAGCAAGAGAAAGATTAGGGAATTATTTTTTGGTACCTTGACCTCCGGGAGCCACGCAATATGCGTAAAAGAGCCACATGTGGCTCCCACGATGCCGTTTGGCCACTCCTGAGCTAAAATGACCAACCAGAGGTTATCACACTTTGGTCAGAAGAAGACCAGCTTCACTAGGAAAAAAGAAGAAGCAGAAGACTGCAGAAACGCACATGCACCATACAAGTACCAATTTGCATTCTGAGCCACTGACTACCAGCTACGTGTGGCTTTGCTCACTGTACCGGATTCCTCGTCTGACGAAGTGTGCTTGGAGAGCACACAAAAGCGTACGTTCTAAATAAAACTAAGTTGGTCTTAAAGGTGCTACTTGACTCCTATTTTGTTCTACTACTTCAGACCAACACGGCTGACTACTTGGAACTATATATAAATCACTGACCACAGTTTGCATTATTACGCATCTCTCTTTGTAATATTGTAATTTCCCTTATAAGTTTCTTTTTCCCTGGAGAGCCAGTTTGGTGTAGTGGATAAGTGTGCGGACTCTTATCTGGGAGAACCGGGTTTGATTCCCCACTCCTCCACTTGCACCTGCTGGAATGGCCTTGGGTCAGCCAGAGCTCTCTTATCTGGGAGAACCGAGTTTGATTCCCCATTCCTCCACTTGCAGCTGCTGGAATGGCCTTGGGTCAGCCAAAGCTCTCTTATCTGGGAGAACCAGGTTTGATTCCCCACTCCTCCACTTGCAGCTGCTGGAATGGCCTTGGGTCAGCCAGAGCTCTCTTATCTGGGAGAACTGGGTTTGATTCCCCACTCCTCCACTTGCACCTGCTGGAATGGCCTTGGGTCAGCCAGAGCTCTCTTATCTGGGAGAACCATGTTTGATTCCCCACTCCTCCACTTGCACCTGCTGGAATGGCCTTGGGTCAGCCAGAGCTCTCTTATCTGGGAGAACCGGGTTTGATTCCCCACTCCTCCACTTGCACCTGCTGGAATGGCCTTGGGTCAGCCAGAGCTCTCTTGTCTGGGAGAACTGGGTTTGATTCCCCACTCCTCCACTTGCAGCTGCTGGAATGGCCTTGGGTCAGCCAGAGCTCTCTTATCTGGGAGAACTGGGTTTGATTCCCCACTCCTCCACTTGCACCTGCTGGAATGGCCTTGGGTCAGCCAGAGCTCTCTTATCTGGGAGAACCATGTTTGATTCACCACTCCTCCACTTGCACCTGCTGGAACGGCCTTGGGTCAGCCAGAGCTCTGTTATCTGGGAGAACCGGGTTTGATTCCCCACTCCTCCACTTGCACCTGCTGGAATGGCCTTGGGTCAGCCAGAGCTCTCTTATCTGGGAGAACCGAGTTTGATTCCCCATTCCTCCACTTGCAGCTGCTGGAATGGCCTTGGGTCAGCCAAAGCTCTCTTATCTGGGAGAACCGGGTTTGATTCCCCACTCCTCCACTTGCACCTGCTGGAATGGCCTTGGGTCAGCCAGAGCTCTCTTACCTGGGAGAACTGAGTTTGATTCCCCACTCCTCCACTTGCAGCTGCTGGAATGGCCTTGGGTCAGCCAGAGCTCTCTTATCTGGGAGAACTGGGTTTGATTCCCCACTCCTCCACTTGCACCTGCTGGAATGGCCTTGGGTCAGCCAGAGCTCTCTTATCTGGGAGAACTGGGTTTGATTCCCCACTCCTCCACTTGCACCTGCTGGAATGGCCTTGGGTCAACCAGAGCTCTCTTACCTGGGAGAACTGGGTTTGATTCCCCACTCCTCCACTTGCAGCTGCTGGAATGGCCTTGGGTCAGCCAGAGCTCTCTTACCTGGGAGAACTGGGTTTGATACCCCACTCCTCCACTTGCACCTGCTGGAATGGCCTTGGGTCAGCCAGAGCTCTCTTATCTGGGAGAACTGGGTTTGATTCCCCACTCCTCCACTTACAGCTGCTGGAATGGCCTTGGTTCAACCAGAGCTCTGTTATCTGGGAGAACTGGGTTTGATTCCCCACTCCTCCACTTGCACCTGCTGGAATGGCCTTGGGTCAGCCAGAGCTCTCTTATCTGGGAGAACCATGTTTGATTCCCCACTCCTCCACTTGCACCTGCTGGAACGGCCTTGGGTCAGCCAGAGCTCTGTTATCTGGGAGAACCGGGTTTGATTCCCCACTCCTCCACTTGCAGCTGCTGGAATGGCCTTGGGTTCTCCCAGATAAGAGTCCACGCACTTCACCACTACACCAAACTGGCTCTACACCAAAAGGCAATGATGCCATATAAGATGAGCACCGCGGAAAAAGAGGAAGACCCAAACTGAGCTGGATGGGCTCTGTTGAGGAAGCCTCAGCCCCTAGTTTGCAAGACCCGAGTGAGGCTAGTTAATAGGACAATTTGGAGGCCATTCATTCCTAAAGTCGCTGTGAGTCAGAAGTGGAGGGTTTTGGTAGCAGAGACTCCTTTGCATATTATGCCACATGCCCCTGATGTAGCCAATCCCCCAAGAGCTTACAGTAGGCCCTGTACTGAGAGCCCTGTAAGCTCTTGGAGGATTGGCTACATCACAGGGGTGTGGCCTAACATGCAAAAGAGTTCTTGCTACAAAAAAATCTCTGGCAGCCACACTATTTTGGAATAGCTTCCCCAGGGAGGAGTATCTGTCTACCTCACGATCTTAAGAGCAGGGCTTTCTCTGCAGCAGGGACTTCTTTGCATATTAGGCCACACCCCCTTGGTGTAGCCAATCCTCCTGGAGCTTCCAGCAGGCCTTCTACGAAGAGCCCTGTAAGGAATTCTAGCAGGACCTCCTTTGTCTATTAGGCCACACCCCTTTGGTGTAGCCAATCCTCCTGGAGCTTACTGCAGGCCCTGTACGAAGAGCCCTGTATGCTCTTGGAGGATTGGCTTCATCGGGGGCGGGGTGTGGCCTAATAGGCAAAGGAGATCCTGCTACAAAAAAAGCCCTGCCCCTAATCCATTTCTCAAAAAGCAAAATACGGTATGTAATCCTCTTTCTTCATTAGCTATCTATTTCTGACTTACACTTAATGCCCTGTGCTTAATAACTGCTCTGACCGGGAGGGCCCACGTTCAGCCCAATTTCATCAGATCTCAAAAGTTAAGCAAGGTTGGCCCAGCTGCATACAAGGATGGGAGACCCGCAAAGAAGTCCATGGTTGCTACGGAAAAATGGGCAATGACCAGGGCTTTTTTTTTTGTAGCAGGAGCTCCTTTGCATATTAGGCCACACCCTCTGATGTAGCCAATCATCCTGGAGCTGACAGGGCTCTTAATACAAGGCCTACTGTAAGCTCCAGGAGGATTGGATACATCAGGGGCAAAGCATTTTTGTAGCAAGAGATCCTTTGCATATTTGGCCACACCCCCTGATGTAGCCAATCCTCCTGGAGCTTCCAGTAGGCCCTGTATGAAGAGCCCTGTAAGGAATTCTAGCAGGACCTCCTTTGCCTATTAGGCCACACACCCCTGACGTAGCAAATCCTCTTGGAGCTCTCAGTAGGCTCGGTACGAGGAGCCCTGTAAGGAATTCTAGCAGGACTTCCTTTGCATATTAGGCCACACACCCCTGATGTAGCCAATCCTCCTGGAGCTTACAGCAGGCCCTGTACAAAGAGCCCTGTAAGGAATTCTAGCAGGACCTCCTTTGCCTATTAGGCCACACCCCCCTGATGCAGCCAATACTCCTGGAGCTTCCAGCAGGCCCTGTGAGAAGAGCCCTGTAAGGAATTCTAGCAGGACCTCTTTTGCCTATTAGGCCACACCCCCTCATGCAGCCAATCCTCCTGGAGCTTCCAGCAGGCCCTGTACGAAGAGCCCTGTAAGGAATTCTAGCAGGACCTCCTTTGCCTATTAGGCCACACCCACCCTGATGTAGCCAATACTCCTGGAGCTGACGGCTCTTAGTACAGGGCCTACTGTAAGCTCCAGTAGAATTGGCTACATCAGGAGCAAAGCATATTTGTAGCAGGAACTCCTTTGCATATCAGGCCACACCCCCTGACATAGCCAATCCTCTTGGAGCTGACAGGGCTCTTCGTACAGGGCCGACTGTAAGCTCCAGGAGGACTGGCTACATCAGGAGATGTGCAGCCTAATACACAAAGGAGTTCCTGCTACAAAAAAAGGCCCCGGTCAAAAGCAGCTTAACAGCAGACAAACTCACAGAGAGAGACACGTGTGTATTTGGACAAATAACACACCACAAAGGTCTCTGTGCATCCTCTTTTCACGTATACCCTTCCAAAGGGAATTTTCAGTCTTTGGACTTAGATGGTTATGTTGGCCTCTGCCCTGTACAAAGCAAACCGGCAGCCTTGGGAATGTGCCCCGAAAGCTGTCCACAGACCATCGGTAATCATCTGTAAGGTCAGCTTCTTCTCTCTGGAGATCATCCTCCGTTTATATAACCCAGGGTGAAGTGAGTGGCGGGGCAGTGGGCGAGTCGGGGAGGGAGTGGAAGCCGGAGAAGAGGCTCAGCTCTGAAATTTGTCCTTCTTCCCGCAGGGCGTGAGCAATTTTCCTGGAGGGAAACGAGGGATTTTCAGAGAGCCCCTGCGACGCTGGTGTGTAAAGTTTAAGGTCACTCCCAGCAATGTTTTGACATTTCTGAGCTTTTCCCCCAAGGGCCCGGAAGGAAGGATCGGAACGCCAGAAATGTCGAGACGTGGATGCCGCTGACCTTCAAGCTTTCTGCCGTTACGGAGGCGATTCTCGAATTCCTCCGGGGCCCCCTGGCTGTGTGCCACCCACCCGAACACACGGGCAAAGACAACAGTTCTCTGCCCAAAATGCAACGATGTCAGAGGGTCTGCTTGCCATTTCTGCCCAAAAGGCACGATGCAGAAGCAGAGAGACAGACAGAGGTGTCCTTTATCCTACGATTAAAGGACGAGATAGGACTGAACACATGAAAGCTGCCCAGGGGTGGAATTCTAGCAGGAGCTCCTTTGCATATTAGGCCACACACCCCTGATGTAGCCAATCCTCCTGGAGCTTACAGGGCTCTTTTTTGTGAGCTCTTGGAGGATTGGCTACATCAGGGGTGTGTGTGGCCTAATATGCAAAGGAGCTCCTGCTAGAATTTCACCCCTGAAGCTGCCTTATCCTGAATCAGACCATCCATCCAGGCCAGTATTGTCCACTCAGACTGGAAGTGGCTCTCCAGGATCTCAGGCTGAGGTCTTCCCCATCCTTTCCTGCCTGGCCCTTTCAACTGGAGATGCCGGGGATTGAACTGCCGGGGATTGAACCTGGGACCTTCTGCGTGCCAAGCAGATGCTCTGCCACTGAGCCACAGCCCTACTTCATGCCTCTCCAGGGTCTCAAGCCGAGGTCTTTCTCATCACCTCATGCCTGGTCCTTTCAACTGGAGATGCTAGGGATTGAACCTGGGACCTTCTGCATGCTGAGCAGAGGCTCTGCCACTGAGCCACAGTCCCACTTCATGGCTCTCCAGGGTCTCAGGCTGAGATTTTTTCCATCCATCCCCTCCTGCCTGATCCCTTTCACTGGAGATGCCGGGGATTGAATCTGGGACCTTCTGCATGCTGAGCAGAGGCTCTGCCACTGAGCCACAGCCCCACTTCATGGCTCTGCAGGGTCTCAGGCTGAGGTCTTTCCCATCGCCTCCTGCCTGGTCCTTTTAACTGGAGATGCCGGGGATTGAATCTGGGACCTTCTGCATGCTGAGCAGAGGCTCTACCACTGAGCCACAGCCCCACTTCATGGCTCTCCAGGGTCTCAGACAGAGGTCTTTCCCATCACCTCCTGCCTGGTTCTTTTGACTGGAGATGCCAGGGATTGAATCTGGGACCTTCTGCATGCTGAGCAGATGCTCTGCCACTGAGCCACAGCCCCACTTCATGGCTCTCCAGGGTCTCAGGCTGAGGTCTTTTCCATCCCCTCCTGCCTGATCCCTTTCACTGGAGATGCCGGGGATTGAACCTGGGACCTTCGGCATGCTGAGCAGATGCTCTACCACAGAGCCACAGCCCCACTTCATGGCTCTCCAGGGTCTCAGGTGAAGGTCTTTCACATCACCTGCCTAATTTTCTTAAACTGGAGATGCCGGGGATTGAACCTGGGACCTTCTGCATGCCAAGAAGGTGCTCAGCCGTGCCCCCCCTAAGATTCATGTGTTCGTGCGTTCAAGGCAGTGGCTCTTAAGGCTCAGCACCTCCCACCAGTTTCCCCGTTTGGCCGTCGACCCTCCTTCCTTTGCCAAACGGGATGGGATGCTAATTGCTCCGGCTGCTAATCTATTCTAATGCATGCAAATGGAATCTGAACCGCTGCCCTGATCAAGCAGCCGGTTCGCAGGGCAAAACCGGAATCCCCTCCCCTTCCTCGTTGGCACCCTGTTATCTCTGTCCCCAGGTGGGACGCCCCCTTCCTCACCAGTGATTTAATAAGACCCCGCGTACATGCCCCCGAGGGGAGGGGGGGAACACCCAGGTATTTTCTCGCCTGCCTTGTAAATACAGAAGTGTTTTTTTTTTTAAATTCCCCCTGTGGTGAGAATGAATTTTATTTTTATTTAGGACTGCGTTTGACTAATTTAGTTTTTTTAAGAACCACTGGCAGCTCTAATGGAGATTTTAAAGCGTAATTTTAGTTTTAATGTGCGTTGTAAACCACTTTGAGTTCCGTACAGTTTTATAAACAGCGAGCAGGTTGTTTTCGGTGCTGAGGGGAAATACCCCTCTTTGAGGGTGTGGACATTCTCCTTGAGGGATGCCATCCCTCCAGGTGAGATCTGGAGACCCCCCAGAATTGGGGAGGGACAGTGGCTAAGTGGTAGAGCATCTGCTTGGTAAGCAGAAGGTCCCAGGTTCAATCCCCGGCATCTCCAACTAAAAAGGGTCCAGGCAAATAGGCGTGAAAAACCTCAGCTGAAGACCCTGGAGAGCCGCTGCCAGTCTGAGAAGACAATACTGACTATGATGGACTGAGAGTCTGATTCAGTATAAGGCAGCTTCATATGTTCATGTTCAATTACAGCTCAGCTCCAGACTACAGAGATAGGGTCCCAGAATAAAAAATGGAAGAAGAGAAGACCTAGATGTATACCCCGCCCTTCTCTCTGAATCAGAGTCTCAGCGGCTTACAGTCTCCTTTATCTTCCCCCATACCCTATGAGGTGACTCTCCAAACCACTACACCAAACTGACTCAGCCTGGAGAAAAAGAGATTGGATTTATATCTTTCCCTTTGCTACCCAAAGGAGTCTCAGAGCGATTTACAAATCTCCTTTCCCTTCCCCTCCCCACACCAAACATCCTGGGAGGTAGGCAGGGCTGAGAGAGATCTGACAGAAGCTGCCCTTTCAAGGACAGCTCCTACAAGAGCTATGGCTGACACAAGGCCATTCCAGCAGGTGCAAATGGAGGAGTGGGGAATCAAACCCGGTTCTCCCAGATATGAGTCCGCACACTTCACCACTACACCAAACTGGCTCTCTTTTTTTTATTTATTTTTAAATGATTTATTAAACAGACAACATACAACACAGTCAGACATACAAACTTCTGAAAAAAACCCCATACCCAACACCACATTCAAAGGAGCGTTTAGATAAATTACTAAAACTTGTATCTTATTCTATCTGTTCAAATCTTAAATGTTTCACCCATTCATACATCGGTTTCCAGGTATCATTACATTCCATAATATCACCATCTCTCAGCCTTGTGGTTAAAAGATCCATTTCTGCGGTCTCCATTAATTTTACTATCAAGTCTTCACCACTACACCAAACTGGCTCTCTTTAGAGGACGGACTTTATGACATTTGTAGCCCACTGAGGTCCCTGCTCAAATACTTTGGCCACCCAGTGAGAAGGGAGCACTCCCTGAAGAAGACCCTGATGCTGGGAAAGACAGAAGGCAAAAGAAGAAGGGGACGGCAAAAGAGGAGATGGATGGACAGCGCTCCTGATATAACAAACACGAATTTGAGCAAGCTTCAGAGGACAGTGGAAGACAGGAGGGCCTGGCGTGTCTTGGTCCAGCAGGTTGCAAAGAGTTGGATTCGATTGTGCAACTGAACAACAACAACAAAAAGAGCGGTCCCTGTGCTCCCCAGGCTCCATCCCTAAATCTCTAGGTGTTTCCCAACCTGGAGCTGGCCAATCTATCCCCCCATCCCTTGCTGTTGGCCCGGGGGGGAGCGGAGTGCGGCAACCCTAGAAGGACCCCTGAAATGAATGATAATTCCAGGCCCCCAGAGGCCCCGGTAAACCAAGGGAAGCTCCTTCTACGCCCATGTTGCTTTGACAAAGAGGCGGCACAAAGCAATAGACAAGTTGCACCTTTAAGACCAACGAAGTTTTATTCCGAACGTCAGCTTTCGCATGCTCTTAAGCAGACTTCATCAGACAAAACGGGAACGGCAAGCCATCTTTAAATATAGAGAAAGTGGGCAGTGAGTCGGTATGTAGAGTCACGGGAATGTTTTTAGCACGGCTGTTACAGCCCGGTTAACGATACCAAACAAACAAAGACAGACCCCAATTTGGGATTCTTTTTAATCTGCTAAAAAGCATTCCCACGATTCCACATACCGACTCCCTGCCCACTTTCTCTATACTTAAAGATGGCTCGCCGTTCCCGTTTTGTCTGATGAAATCTGCTTAAGAGCACACGGAAGCTGGCATTCCGGATAAAACTTAGCTGGTCTTAAAGGTGCCACTCGTCTACTGCTTTGCTCTATGGCTTCAGACCAACACGGCTGCCCGCTTGGATCTATTTGAGGAAGACAGGCGCTCATGCTGAACGTCCTTCCTTCCCTCCCTCCGTCTCTCTTGTTCATCCAAGCCGGAAATGTTTGACATGCAAATCCCTGGTCGCCTTTGTTCACAGAAGAATTGGGAAACCGTTGCCAGAGGAAGGGGGTGGGGAGCGGGAGGGGGAATAAGCCCTCACCCTGGGCCCCACTCGGCGGTGGGGAAAGACATTTCCTCGGATGTCCTTCTGACATTTGGAAGAAGAAAAGCCCCGCGCCCCAGCAACTGTAACTTGCAACCGTCCAGCTAAGGAACGCATCTCAATCCGTGCGAGACTGGAGGGGGTTGCAGGGACCACAAAATCATAGAGCTGCAAAGGAGTCATAGAATCATAGAATCCTAGAGTTGGAAGGGACCTTCCAGGATCATCTAGTCCAGGGGTGGCCATGCTGGCTGGGGCTGATGGGAGTTGTAGGCAAAAAACATCTGGAGGGATACCGTTGGCCACCCCTGATCTAGTCGAACCCCCTCCATAATGCAGGAAACTCACAAATCCCTCCCCCTAAATTCACTGGATCTTCATCGCCTTCAGATGGCCATCGAGCCTCTGCTGAAAAACCTCCAAGGAAGGAGAGCCCACCGCCTCCCGAGGAAGCCTGTTCCGCTGAGGAACCGCTCTAACGGTCAGGAAGTTCGTCCTCATGTTGAGCCGGAAACTCTTCTGATTTAATTTCAACCGTCTGGTTCTGGTCCTACCTTCAGGGGCCACAGAAAACAATTCCACACCATCCTCTAGATGACAGCCCTTCAAGTACTTGAAGATGGTGATTGTATCACCTCTCAGCCGCAGCCTCTCCAGACTAAACACGCCTAGCTCTGGCCTGCAGGCCCTCTTCTACCCTGCCTGCCTAGGTTTTTCACAACTGGAGAAGCTTGTATTCTACTCTCACTTACAGGGCCAGTGCCAGGGTTTTTGGTGCCCTAGGTGAGCTGCCCACTAGCGCCTCCACACACAAAAAAATTAAAAACAGAGAAAACTTGAGACTATTTAACTTTTTAATTTACAGGGTTTTTTATTTTAAATTTTGTTTTATTTTTATTTATTGTTTTAAAAGGGAGATTAAGCAATAAAAATGTTGAGACTACTACTTAATCCTCTTAGCTGGAGGTGGCAGGGACAAGACCTTCACATGACCATTTCTTCTGGATCCTTTTAGCTGGAGGTGCCAGGGACAAGACCTTCACATGACCATTTCTACTTCATCCTCTTAGCTGGAGGTGCCAGGGACAAGACTTTCACATGACCATTTCTACTTCATCCTCTTAGCTGGAGGTGCCAGGGACAAGACTTTCACATGACCATTTCTACTTCATCCTCTTAGCTGGAGGTGCCAGGGACAAGACCTTCACATGACCATTTCTACTTGATCCTTTTAGTTGGAGGTGCCAGAGACAAGACTTTCGCATGACCATTTCTACTTGATCCTTTTAGTTGGAGGTGCCAGAGACAAGACTTTCACATGACCATTTCTACTTGATCCTCTAAGCTGGAGGTGCCAGGGACAAGACCTTCACATGACCATTTCTACTTGATCCTCTTAGCTGGAGGTGCCAGGGACAAGATTTTCACATGACCATTTCTACTTGATCCTCTTAGCTATAGGTGCCAGGGACAAGATTTTCACATGACCATTTCTACTTGATCCTCTAAGCTGGAGGTGCCAGAGACAAGACTTTCACATGACCATTTCTACTTGATCCTTTTAGTTGGAGGTGCCAGGGACAAGACCTTCACATGACCATTTCTACTTGATCCTTTTAGTTGGAGGTGCCAGGGACAAGACCTTCACATGACCATTTCTACTTGATCCTTTTAGTTGGAGGTGCCAGAGACAAGACCTTCACATGACCATTTCTACTTGATCCTTTTAGCTGGAGGTGCCAGAGACAAGACCTTCACATGACCATTTCTACTTGATCCTTTTAGCTGGAGGTGCCAGAGACAAGACCTTCACATGACCATTTCTACTTGATCCTTTTAGCTGGAGGTGCCAGAGACAAGACCTTCACATGACCATTTCTACTTGATCCTTTTAGTTGGAGGTGCCAGGGACAAGACCTTCACATGACCATTTCTACTTGATCCTTTTAGCTGGAGGTGCCAGGGACAAGACCTTCACATGACCATTTCTACTTGATCCTTTTAGTTGGAGGTGCCAGGGACAAGACCTTCACATGACCATTTCTACTTGATCCTTTTAGCTGGAGGTGCCAGGGACAAGACCTTCACATGACCATTTCTACTTGATCCTTTTAGCTGGAGGTGCCAGGGACAAGACCTTCACATGACTATTTCTACTTGATCCTTTTAGCTGGAGGTGCCAGGGACAAGACCTTCACATGACCATTTCTACTTGTTACTTTTTGCTGGAGGTACCAGGGACAAGACCTTCACTTGACTATTTCTACTTGATCCTTTTAGCTGGAGGTGCCAGGGACAAGACCTTCACATGACCATTTCTACTTGTTCCTTTTAGCTGGAGGTGCCAGGGACAAGACCTTCACTTGACTATTTCTACTTGATCCTTTTAGCTGGAGGTGCCAGGGCCAAGACCTTTACATGACTATTTCTACTAGATCCTTTTAGCTGGAGGTGCCAGGGACAAGATCTTCACAGGACCATTTCTACTTGATCCTTTTAGCTGGAGGTGCCAGGGACAAGACCTTGTGCATGCGAGAAAAATGCTCTACTACTGAGCTATGGTTCCCACCCCATGGCTCTGTCACAGTAGAGTAGGAAGGTTGAGTGGCAGCACACAACTTCAAGAGGAACCCATTTTTGGAAACTGTAATTGGTTCTTCTTCAGTTTTAAAAAAGGTAAATGTAGTCCCCTGTGCAAGCACCAGTCGTTTTTGACTCTGGGGTGATGTTGCTTTCACAACGTTTTCACCGCAGACTTTTTACGGGGTGGTTTGCCCTTGCCTTCCCCAGTCATATACGCTTTCCCCCCAGCAAGCTGGCGACTCATTTGACCGACCTCGGAAGGATGGAAGGCTGAGTCAACCTGGATCCGGCCACCTGAACCAGCTTCCGCTGGGATTGAACTCAGGTCATGAGCAGAGGGCTCTGACTGCAGTACTGCAGCTTTACCACTCTGCACCACGGAGCTCTGGGTTTATTTATCCCTGCTGGGCTCTGAGGAGTGCACTTTGCAGACACTGTCCACTTCCACGTTTTCCGGGTCTGTAACACACCCAGGGAACGCAAAACCGGCCAGGCAGCATCTATGCTTCATGGAGCCTGCTTTCCATTGGGGAAGGCATGCTCCAAGGAGCACATACCCCTGCCCTATTAGATGTTAAAATATAGGACAGGCTCCTTAGCTTAGGACAGGAGTGGCCAAACTGTGGCTCAGGAGCCACATGTAGTTCTTTCACACAGTGATCCATCTAGTTCAGCATCTTAAGAACATAAGAACAGCCCTGCAGGATCAGACCAGAGGTCCATCTAGTCCAGCATCCTCAGAACATCAGAAGAGCCCTCCTGGATCAGACCAGTGGTCCATTTAGTCTAGCATCCTTAGAACATCAAAAGAGCCCTGCTGGATCAGACCAGTGGTCCATCAAGTCCAGCATCCTAAGAACATCAGAAGAGTCCTGCTGGATCAGACCAGTGGTCCATCTTGTCCAGCATCCTAAGAACATCAGAAGAGCTCTGCTGCATCAGACCAGTGGTCCATCTAGTCCACCATCCATAGAACATCAGAAGAGCCCTGCTGGATCAGACCAGAGGTCCATCTAATCCAGCATCCTAAGAACATCAGAAGAGCTCTGCTGCATCAGACCAGTGGTCCATCTAGACCACCATCCTTAGAACATCAGAAGAGCCCTGCAGGATCAGACCAGTGGTCCATCTAGTCCACCATCCTAAGAACATCAGAAGAGCTCTGCTGGGTCAGACCAGTGGTCCATCTAGTCCAGCATCCTTAGAACATCAGAGGAGCCCTGCAGGATCAGACCAGTGGTCCATCTAGTCCACCATCCTAAGAACATCAGAAGAGCTCTGCTGGGTCAGACCAGTGGTCCATCTAGTCCAGCATCCTAAGAACAGCAGAAGAGCTCTGCTGCATCCGACCAGTGGTCCATCTAGTCTACCATCCTAAGAACATCAGAAGAGCTCTGCTGGGTCAGACCAGAGGTCCATCTAATCCAGCATCCTAAGAACAGCAGAAGAGCTCTGCTGCATCAGACCAGTGGTCCATCTAGTCCCGCATCCTAAGAACATCAGAAGAGCCCTGCTGGATCAGAACAGAGGTCCATCTAATCCAGCATCCTAAGAACAGCAGAAGAGCTCTGCTGCATCAGACCAGTGGTCCATCTAGTCCAGCATCCTAAGAACATCAGAAGAGCCCTGCTGGATCAGAACAGAGGTCCATCTAGTCCAGCATCCTAAGAACAGCAGAAGAGCCCTCCTGGATCAGACCAGAGGTCCATCTAGTCCATCATCCTCAGAACATCAGAAGAGCCCTCCTGAATCAGACCAGAGGTCCATCTAGTCCAGCATCTTGTCTCACACACCGACCAACCAGTTCCTCTGCAGACCTGACAGTGGAGCATAGAGCCTGAGGCCTTTCTCTGACGTTTCCTCCTCACACTGAGATCCTGAGGCTGAGTACCTCTGAACATGTACATTCCCTTTAGTCATTGTGGCTAGCAGCCACCAACAGGCCTCTCCTCCATGAATTTATTTCGCCCCCTTTTAAGGCCATCTATGCCTATGGCCATCACTACAGCCTCTCACAGTGAATTCCATGGAGAGAAGACGACAATATTTGCCTTTCGATTCTGATCTGATATTTTCTTATGGATGTGTTTGAAAGGAATAATCCAAGTGCTTATCAAATCCCGAGTCTACAACACGGAACGGGTCCAGAGGAGGGCGATGAAGATGGTGAGGGGTATGGAGACCAAGTCCTATGAAGAAAGGCTGAAGGAGCTGGGGATGTTTAGCCTGGAGAGGAGGCGGCTGAGACGTGGTGGGATTACCATCTTCAAGTCCTATAGAGGATGGTGTGGAATTGTTTTCTGTGGCCCCAGAAGGTAGGACCAGAACCAATGGGTTGAAATTAAATCAAAAGAGTTTCTGGCTCAACATCAAGAAGAATGTCTGGGGGGAAGAGACTAGGAGTAAAGGGTGGGGGGAGGGAGAAAGGGCGTGTTGGAAATATAAAAAAATATTTGTTGTAATGGATTAAAAAGATTAACAAATAAAGATTATTTATACAAAAACAAAAACATTAGGAAGAACGTCCTGACTGTTAGAGCGGTTCCTAAGTGGAAAAGGCTTCCTCGGTGGGCTCTCCTTCCTTGCAGGTTTTTCAACAGAGGCTAGATGGTCATCTGACAGCAATGAAGATCCTGTGAACTTAGGGGGAGGTGTTTGTGAATTTCCCGCCTTGTGAAGAGGGTTCCAGATGTTTTTTTGCCCACAACTCCCATCAGCCCCAGCCAGCATGGCCAATGGCTGGGGCTGATGGGAGTTGTAGGCAAAAAACCCCCATCGCGCTACCGTTGGCCACCCCTGCTGCGTATCCTTTTTTTTATAACTCATAACAACTTGAAATCCTCTTGTTCTCTTCAAGCTCGCAGTTAATCAATACTCCTTTGGATGCTTCTTAATTTTTACCTTTACGCATCCCTTCATAAAACAATCTCCGCTTGCCTATCGTCCGCCTACCTGGTCTCATCAGATTCCTTTCGCCTTTTACTAAGGAGCGGCATTGGTGAGAGCGCCTGCTGAATCTGAGGCCTGCCCCTCGCCGATGGCAGGCCCACCTCTGGCCCCAAGCCCCCAATGCAGGGTGCTAAGAGAATGATTGGAATACAATGCCGTGTGCCAGGTGAAGGTGTTATTATTCAACTCAATGGTTCCAAGGAGATTATCCACTCTACTGCGCGGACCGCCCCGAAGCCCAAACTTTTGACTGCCGGAGAATCCCCAGCCAAGTGGAAAATTAGAAGGGAAAGGGGGGAAAGGGAGGGAGGTCGGGAGGGGGCCAGACGGGCAGGAGGGTGATTAAGTTCTGCCGAAATTAATTCACAACTCGAGCGCTGGAAATAATCGCTCCCGAGGCTGACGGACAATCCCGGGCTAGCACATTTCAATTTAGCGGGCGGCTTTTGGGGTTGTGCGCCGGGGCTCGGCGGCCGCTGATTTAATTGACACGCCGCACGGAGAACTGCGCCCCTGAATGAGTGCCCTGTCTTTGTACGGAAGAGCCTGCAGGGGGGCAGTTGTGAGGCACGCCTCTTGACGGCCCAGCCAGGCAGCATCTTTGCGGGAGGGAGGGAGGAGATGAAAGGAGGAAGGGAGGGAAGGAAGGAAGTACAGGGAGGGAGGAGAAGGAGGGAGGGGAGGAAGGAACGGGAGGGAGGGAGGGAGAGGTGGAAAGAAAGCAACCTAAACTTTAAATGCATTCTCCAAGCCTCCAGCTGGCTTGGCTTGGAGAAGTGATTTAAAGAGACGAATGCCTTCTCCAAGTCACCTGATGGAGCAGTGGGGGCTTCAAGAGTCATACAACATTTGCTATTGAGCCACATCTGGCTCCTGCGCCACAGTTTGGCCATCCCTGTTATATAGTGTGCCGATATTGAATCATTATAATCTACAATGCAAAGCACAAATGTCCGACTGTCTTAGGGTAGATTTTGAAGCAGCTGCTGATAGCAGAGATGTTTAGTGCAGTGGTTAAGCGCGCGGACTCTTATCTGGGAGAACCGGGTTTGATTCCCCCACTCCTCCACTTGCAGCTGCTGGAATGGCCTTGGGTCAGCCAGAGCTCTCTTATCTGGGAGAACCGGGTTTGATTCCCCGCTCCTCCGCTTGCACCTGCTGGAATGGCCTTGGGTCAGCCAGAGCTCTCTTATCTGGGAGAACCGGGTTTGATTCCCCCACTCCTCCACTTGCAGCTGCTGGAATGGCCTTGGGTCAGCCAGAGCTCTCTTATCTGGGAGAACCGGGTTTGATTCCCCCACTCCTCCACTTGCATCTGCTGGAATGGCCTTGGGTCAGCCAGAGCTCTCTTATCTGGGAGAACCGGGTTTGATTCCCCGCTCCTCCGCTTGCACCTGCTGGGATGGCCTTGGGTCAGCCAGAGCTCTCTTATCTGGGAGAACCGGGTTTGATTCCCCCACTCCTCCACTTGCAGCTGCTGGAATGGCCTTGGGTCAGCCAGAGCTCTCTTATCTGGGAGAACAGGGTTTGATTCCCCACTCCTCCACTTGCAGCTGCTGGAATTGCCTTGGGTCAGCCAGAGCTCTCTTATCTGGGAGAACCGGGTTTGATTCCCCACTCCTCCACTTGCAGCTGCTGGAATGGCCTTGGGTCAGCCAGAGCTCTCTTATCTGGGAGAACCAGGTTTGATTCCCCACTCCTCCACTTGCAGCTGCTGGAATGGCCTTGGGTCAGCCAGAGCTCTGGCAGAGGTTGTCCTTGGAAGGGCAGCTTCTGGGAGAGCCCTCTCAGCCCCACCCACCTCACAGGGTGTCTGCTGCAGGGGAGGAAGGGAAAGGAGATTGTGAGCCGCTCTGAGACTGATACAGAGAGAAGGGTGGGGTATAAATCTGTGGTCTTCTTCTTCTCCTAGGTAAGTTGGCTCAGACCGAAGTTCAACAGAAACGCAACAACACGCTTCCTAGGTGAAATTGTGTGTTTCAACAGGTCATCTTCTTCTGATTGCAAATATCTATATGGAACCGCTGCTCAGAAGTAAATCGCCACCCAAGGTTGTCCCAACACTAATACTGGCAATATAGTTCTCCTCTGTTAGGGACAACTTTATATAGATGATACATAAGGAAGAGACTGTGCATGAAATTCATTTAATGTTGTAGTTGATTAATATTGTCCAGAATACACAGTGGCATTCTGTGTTTAACATGTTGTCAAAGGCTTTCACAGCCAGAGTCCATTTGGCTGTTGTAGATTTTCCAGGCTGTGCGGCCATGGTCTTGGCATTGTGAGACCCGACGTTTCACCAGCAACTCTGACTGGCATCCTCAGAGGTGTAACCCAGAAAACTGGAGTTCTCTCTGGATCAAATTGAGAAGAAGATGGCAGGCAGGTAATTTATATATAAGCCAGGTGGGGTAAGGCTGAGGCCGTTTTCGCACTCACGTTTTACTGGCGCCACGACCCTCCTGACGCCGGCGAATCTGCATGGATTTCGCACCAGAAGCGCCGGTGCACCCAGAAGCGCCGGCTACTTCCGTCGCTAAGCCAGCGCAAACGGAAATTGCAAAGATGCAGGAAAACGTTTGCGCTGGCTTAGCGACGGAAGTAGCCGGCGCTTCTGGGTGCGCTGGCGCTTCTGGTGCGAAATCCATGCAGATTCGCCGGCGTCAGGAGGGTCGTGGCGCCAGTAAAACGTGAGTGCGAAAACACCCTGAGTCATTGTCTTGTGGGAGCTTCCTGGCTGTGACATGCTAACGGAGAGCTTCCCTGAGGGGGTTCTTTTGTATATGGATTGTTTATTAAATAGATTTATGGATTGGCTATTGAGTAAATATAAATTACCTGCCTATCAACTTCTTCTCAATTTGATCCAGAGAGAGCTGCAGTTTTCTGGGTTACACCTCTGAGGCAATACTCCCTGTAAGCTGTGGAGTCTTGTGAGCAAAAATTCTACTTTGTGAGCTACTGGCATTAAAGTTGTGAGCTAATGAATAAATTAGTTTGCTCTGGGGTTATTTTTCCTGAACTAAGACAAAAAATGTGTAAGCTGGGGGATAAAAAACTGTGAGCTAGCTCACACTAACTCAGCTTAGAGGAAACATTGCTCTGAGGATGTCAGTCACAGTTGTTGATGAAACGTCAGGTCTCACAACGCCAAGACCACGGCCACGCAGCCTGGAAAATCTACAACAGTGTTTAATTCCCGAAAGCCGACAAAACTCTTGAGAGAGGGGAGAGAAAAACCCAGCGAGACCTCCCGATATCCATTCCACGGGGATTTTCCTCATAAAATTATAGCCGAGGCAGCAAATCCTAATCCATTTTGCTGATCGATGTCGGGGGATGCAAAAAGGCTCTGACCCTGAAAGAGACAAGTCGCTAATCCCGATATTTAAAGATATAGTAACGTAACACCTTGGCCTTCCTTTTCAACTCAACTAGAGTATTGAGCTCCCTGCTGCTTAAATCATGTTAATGTCATCATAACGGTGTCGGGGCCAAAGTCCTGCCCTACGGAACTCCATCACTGGGCGCGTGCGGCGGCACAGTTGTGAATAATTGGTTCCCACCCTCCCCGTTCCCCCCGCTTTTAAATATTCTTTTGAAAAATTAACACCCCCCCCCCTCACTCACAAGGGGAAAATATCAGAAAAAAAATACTCTTCTGGGTCAGGAGGAAGACTGGCTATTCTTCTCCCCGATGCCACCCGGATCGATACGATATTAAGTGCGAGACTCTGTCACTAAAGTTAATGGTTCTCCGGAGAGAGGCTGGGCCTTGCTGGAGGCCAGGAGAGGAGGAGCCGAAGCAGAAAGAGGCTTTGCCGCTGCTCGGGTCAGCCCGTGGATGCTGTTGCTATGGCAACCAGGATGCCAACATCCCTCCCGTTCTCCATCAGTCGAGGTCGACCGAGCACCTTTGCTCTGCCCGCTGGCCTGGCCGAGGCTTCTAGCACTCTCCAATCCCGCCGTGAGTCCTGCCAGAATCGGCATTAGGAGGAGAGGGTTAGCGCCTCTCCATCATGTTTTATGGATTCTTCATGTTTCGTGACCTTTGTCCATTATAGGCTGGCCCAGAAACATCAGGGACAACATCTGGCCACAGTTTTTCAGCAGGTACGAGCGGGGGGAGGAAATCTCAGTATGCTTCTATGAGGCTTGCCATAGGTTTCGAATACATGCCTGAGCGGGGGACGGGGGGAGCAAAAGGCCGGAGTCGGAAAGGGGCGACAGAATGCTTTTAATAAGGGTCAAACCAGGGGTCGTTTTGTAGAAAAATAGGTGGTGGAGCTCATCCAGGGATTGTTATGCAGCTGCACCTACTATTCAATGGACAAGGCAGGAGGAGGAAGGGAAACCTCCTTTCTCACAATACAAGAACTCGTGGGCATGCAATGAAATTGCTGAGCAGTCGGGTTAAAACGGGTAAAAGGAAGTCCTTCTTCACCCAAAGGATGATTAACATGTGGAATTCACTGCCACAGGAGGTGGGGGCGGCCACAAGCATAGCCAGCTTCAAGAGAGGATTGGATAAAAATATGGAGCAGAGGTCCATCAGTGGCTTTCAGCCACAGTGTATATATATATATATTGGCCACTGTGTGACACAGTGTGTTGAACTGGATGGGCCATTGGCCTGATCCAACATGGCTTCTTTTGTGTTCTTATGTGACACAGAGTGTTGGACTGGAGGGGCCATTGGCCTAATCCAACATGGCTTCTCTTATGTGACACAGAGTGTTGGACTGGATGGGCATTTGGCCTGATCCAACATGGCTTCTCTTATGTTCTTATGTAAACCCTCACAAAGGTTCTGGAGCTGCGCTCCTGTGAGCTCCTGCTGAATCCAAGGCCTGGTTCAAATTGTGTTGTAGAATTTTAAGAGATACACCTAATCAGGGTTGGGTTAGGGTTAGTCCAGGGTTAGGGTTAGTCCAGGGTCGCTACAGCAAAGTGGACAATTTTTTGTAGCAGGAGCTCCTTTGTATATTGGGCCACACACTCCTGATGTAGCCAATCCTCCTGGAGCTTACAGTAGGCCCTGTACGGCCCTGTACGAAGAGCCCTGTAAGCTCCAGGAGGATTGGCTACACCAGGGGTGTGTGGTGCAAAGGAGTTCCTGCTACAAAAAAAAGCCCTGCCCCTAATCAGTTTGTCACACCAATTTTACAAAAAGCAAAATAATCTTTCTTCATTAGTTATCTGTTCCTGACTTATACTCAATGCCCTGTGCTTAATAACTGCTCTGATCTGGAGGGCCCGGGTTCAGCCCAGTTTCATCAGATCTCAAAAGTTATGCAAGGTTGGCCCTGCTGCGTACAAGGATGGGAGACCAACAAGGAAGTCCAGGGTTGCTACAGAAAAGTGGGCAATGACCAGGCCTTTTTTTTGTAGCAGGAACTCCCCTGCATATTAGGCCACACACCCCTGATGTAGCCAATCCTCCTGGAGCTCTCAGCAGGCCCTGTACGAGGAGCCCTGTGAGGAATTCTAGCAGGACCTCCTTTGGATATTAGGCCACACACCCCTGATGCAGCCAATCCTCCTGGAGCTCTCAGCAGGCCCTGTACGAAGAGCCCTGTAAGGAATTCTAGCAGGACCTCCTTTGCCTATTAGGCCACGCACCCCTGATGTAGCCAATCCTCCTGGAGCTTACAGTAGGCCCTGTACAAAGGCCCTCTAAGAGTACGCCCTGTAAGAGCTCTGTAACGCCTCCCCCTAAATTCACAGGATCTGCATTGCGGATGGCCATCTAGCCTCTGTTGAAAAACCTCCAAGGAAGGAGAGCTCACTCACTACCTCCCAAGGAAGCCTGTTCCATTGTGGAACTTTTCTTAACTGTCAGGAAGTTCTTCCTAATGTTGAGCCGGAAACTCTTCTGATTTCATTTCAACCCATTGGTTCTGGTCCTACCTTATGGGGCCACAGAAAACAATTCCACACCATCTTCTAGATGACAGCCCTTCAAGTCCTTGAAGATGGTGATCCTATCACCTCTCGGCCACCTCGTCTCCAGGCTAAACGTACCCAGCTCCTTCAACCTTTCTTCATAGGACTTGGTCTCTAGACCTCTCACCATCTTCACTGCCCTCATCTGGACCTGTTCCAGCTTGTCTATATCCTTCTTAAACTGTGGTGCTCAAAACTGAACACAATACTCCAGGTGAGGTCTAACCAAAGCAGAATAAAGTGATACTTCACATGATCTGGACACTATACTTCTGTTGACACAGCCTTCATAAGAACATCAGAAGAGCCCTGCTGGATCAGACCAGTGAGGGTCCATCTATTCCAGCTTCCTGTCTCACACTGTGGCCAGCCAGTTCCTCTGGAGGGCCAACAACAGAGAAAGCTGTGCACAGGAATTAAGAGTGCGTGTACACCTGCCTGATCCATACACGGAAAGAGATGGATGAGCGTTCAGAACGGTGCGGACCGATTTTATGACGAGAGGGTGGGCATCTGGTTTATTCTCCTCGGAAGACCTGTCAGGAAACTGACACCGTCAAGACTGATGAAAATTCATGGAGAAAATAGAATTGGAAGTTGACACGACCCTACCCCAGGGGAGGTGGAGGGAAAGACTTTTTCAATGTGCCATTTTCTGTCATTGGCAGATTGTCGTCCGGGGCAGAGATGCTGGATAATACTGGGGAAGGAGAAAGGATGCAACTCCTTGGGAACCGCCTTGCAACAGAGATGAAGATTTTTCTCCCCCCATACTCACACCCACATGTACCATTCACCCATCCATCATAACACCACTAATCTTGCTCCGGAGACTGACGTGTCACCAGAAAGAGCTTGACAGGCTATGAATTAATATCCTGGCCATCCATAAAAATGGGAAATAACAGCAGATGCGACTCCCCGTGACCTCAGAAAGGCACCTGGGATACAGGGGGAATGGGATGGCTTTTCTCAGCCCATCACTACTCCGCTTGGCTCAGGTATGAGCCATCCCAGGATGCAAGGGAGATGAGGGGTATCAGGTGTCATAATTACCTGGAAACCTCTTTTACCTAAGCCCAGACAAAAGAACATAAGCAGAAGCTCAGAAGAAGAGCCCTGCTGGATCTGGTGGGCCAACAACAGGGCAGAGAGGTCAAGCCCTTCATAAGAACTTCAGAAAAGCCCTGCTGGATCAGACCAGTGAGGGTCCACCTAGTCTAGCCTCTTGTCTCACACAGTGACCAACCAGTTCCTTTGGTGGGCCAACAAGAGGGCAGAGAGGCTGAGGCCTTCATAAGAACATCAGAAGAGCCCTGCTGGATCAGACCAGCGAGGGTCCATCTAGTCCAGTTTCCTGATTCACACAGTGGCCAGTCAGTTCCTCTGGACAGCCAACAACAAAGCCTAGAGATCAAAGTCATCCTTGATCATTTTGATGGTCCTTCTCTGTACTTTTTCCAGTTTTATGGTGTTCTTTTTGAGATACAGCGACCAAAACTGTACACGGTATTTCAAATGAGGCTGGACTATAAACGTATACATGGTCATTACAATATTCGCCAATTGTAAGATTCAAAGAAGAATTTTGATAATACATGAACCTGTCTTATACTCAATCAGACACTTGGTCAGTCAAGATTTGTATTGTCTACTCCAGGGGTAGGGAACGTTGGCACTCCAGATGTTTTTGCCTACAACTCCCATCAGCCCCAGTCAGCATCGCCAATGGCTGGGGCTGATGGGAGTTGTAGGCAAAAAACATCTGGAGAGCCAACATTCCCTACTCCTGACTCAGACAGGCAGAAGCTCTCCTGGGTTTCAGGCAGAAAGGTTTTCCACATCAGCCACTACCTGGTCCTTTCAACTGGAAATGTCGAGGACTGAACCTGAGACCTTCTGCATGCCAAGCAGAGGCTCTGCCACTGAGCCAGGGTCTCAGGTCAAGGTCTTTCTCGTCACCTCCTGCCTGGTCCTTTTAACTGGAGATTTCGGGGACTGAACCTGGGACCCTCTGCATGCCAAGCAGAGGGTCTTCCACTGAGTCAGGGTCTCAGGTCAAGGTCTTTCTTATCACTTCCTGCCTGATCCTTTTAACTGGAGATGTCGGGGACTGAACCTGGGACCTTCTGCATGCCAAGCAGAGGCTCTTCCACTGAGCCAGGGCTTCAGGTCAAGGTCTTTCTCGTCACCTCCTGCCTGGTCCTTTTAACTGGAGATGTCGGGGACTGAACCTGGGACCTTCTGCATGCCAAGCAGAGGCTCTTCCACTGAGCCAAGGTCTCAGGTCATGGTCTTTCTTATCACTTCCTGCCTGATCCTTTTAACTGGAGATGTCGGGGACTGAACCTGGGACCTTCTGCATGCCAAGCAGAGGCTCTTCCACTGAGCCAAGGTCTCAGGTAATGGTCTTTCTTATCACTTCCTGCCTGGTCCTTTTAACTGGAGATGTCGGGGACTGAACCTGGGACCTTCTGCATGCCAAGCAGAGGCTCTGCCACTGAGTCACAGTCCCTCTCTCTGGCCTATGGATACGCACACATTCCTGATTGTAAGCCTACGGTGCCACATTCCCAAATAGGGGAGAAGGTGGTTTAAGGTACCAGATAAGATCAAAAAAAGCCTGCATTGTCCGAGGCTCCTTGCCGACAGGCTGCCTAATCCGAGGAGCCTCCGAGTCTGCCAAAGAATTTGCAAGATGCCAAACAAGCCTCAGCCTCTCAAAAGCCAAGGGGGAGAAGGGGGGGAGGGCTCCTTCCAAGGGCCTGATTTTATCGCAGCCTCTGAAGGCGGCTAGGGTTACCTGAGAGCTGGCTTAGTGATCGGCAAGACTTGGGCCAAGAAAGGTAAAGCAGGGGGCGATCGATCAGAGCAGGATCGAGTTACGGTCTGAGGCCAGACTTGCGGAGGCAACAGCATGGAACAGAGACTTGGAAGGGAGAACATGAAAACCTTCTCTCTTGGCTCTGGCAAGTCTCTCATGGGATCAGTGGTGTCAATGAACTCAGATTTGGGAGGGGAGAAGACGAAGAGGAGGAGGAGGAGGAGGAGGAGAAAGAGGAGGGGGAAGAAGAAGAGGAGGAGGAAAAAGAAGAGGAGGAGGTAGAGGAGAAGAGGAGGAGGAAGAACAAGAGGAAGAAGAGGAGAAAGAAGAAGAGAAGGAGTAGGAAGAAGAGGAAGTAGAGAAGCAGGAGGAGGAGAAGGAAGAGAAGGAGGAAGAAGAGGAAGAAGAATAATTGGTTTTTTACTCCACTTTTCAGTACTCAAAGGAGCCTCAGAACAGTTTACAATCTCCTTCCCTTCCTTTCCCCACAACAGACACCCAGGGAGGTAGGTGGGACTGAGAGAGCTCTGAGAGGACTGTGACTGACCCAAGGTCACCCAGAGGACAACCCCTGACATCACCACTGTTTCACACAGGCTTTTTTTTTTTTTTTTGCAGAAAAAGCTCAGCAGGGACTCATTTGTATATTAGGCCACACCCCCTGACATCACCATCATCTCACACAGGGCTTTTTTGCAGAAAAAGCCAAGCAGGGACTCATTTGCATATTAGGCCACACCCCCTGGTGCCAAGCCAGCCAGAATTGCATTCCTGTGTGTTCCTGCTAAAAAAACAAAGCCCTTTCCTTCCCTTATGTTTTTTTCAGTAAACTGTAATTTCCTTTTTCAAGCATGTGTCTTGTCTCCATTCTGTCTGCACATCACCTCTGCATTTTCAACAAATATCTCAACACCTGGATATTTTGCAGGTGGGACCTGAGGAGGGCGGGGTTTGGGGAGGGGAAGGACTTCAGTGGGGTAGAATGCCAAAGAGACCACCCTCCAAAGCGGCCATTTTCTGCAGGGGAACTGATCTCTGTCACCTGGAGAAGAGTTGTAATCCCAGGAGATCTCCAGCCACCAGCTGGAGGTTGGCAACACTACTCTTTAAGTGGCCTTGGCATGGCCCAGTCAGTGAACTGAGTAGGGAACAATACAATCAACGCCGGAAGTCAAACATAAGAACATAAGAGAAGCCATGTTGGATCAGGCCAATGGCCCTTCCAGTCCAACACTCTGTGTCACATAGGAACATAAGAGAAGCCATGTTGGATCAGGCCAATGGCCCATTCAGTCCAATACTCTGTGTCACATAAGAACATAACAGAAGCCATGTTGGATCAGGCCAATGGCCCTTCCAGTCCAACACTCTGTGTCACGTAAGAACATAAGAGAAGCCATGTTGGATCAGGTCAATGGCCCATCCAGTCCAACACTCTGTGTCACATAAGAACATAACAGAAGCCATGTTGGATCAGGCCAATGGCCCATCCAGTCCAACACTCTGTGTCACATAAGAACATAAGAGAAGCCATGTTGGATCAGGCCAATGGCCCATCCAGTCCAACACTCTGTGTCACACAGTGGCCAAAAAACCAGGCGCCATCAGGAGGTCCATCAGTGGGGCCAGGACACTAGAAGCCCTCCCACTGTGCCCCCTCAAGCACCAAGAATACAGAGCATCACTGCCCCAGACAGAGAGTTCCAACAATACCCTGTGGCTAATAGCCACTGATGGACCTCTGCTCCATATGTTGATCCAATCCTCTCTTGAAGCTGTCTATGTTTGTAGCCGCTGCCACCTCCTGTGGCAGTGAATTTCATGTGTTAATCACCCTTTGGGTGAAGAAGGACTTCCTTTTATCAGTTCTAACCCGACTGCTCAGCAATTTCATTGAGTGTCCATGAGTTCTCGTATTGTGAGAAGGGGAGAAAAGTCCTTCTTTCCTTACCTTCTCTATCCCATGCATAATCTTGTCAACCTCTATCCTGTCACCCCGCAGTCGACGTTTCTCCAAGCTAAAGAGCCCCAAGCGTTTTAACCTTTCTTCATACGGAAAGTGTTCCAACCCTTTAATCATTCTAGTTGCCCTTTTCTGCACTCCCCCCCCTTTAATGGTGAAAAAGTCCACGCAACTCTATATATGCGGGAAAGCCCACTTCCTGTGCACATCTATGTCCTGTTGTCTTCTGTGCTGCTACCAAGGAATCCAAAAAAATCCCACTGGAGAGAGAAAGGGGACTGCACTGTTAAGTCAAATTACAGTTTTGTTCCTTGTCCCTTCATCAGCCTGGTCTCTCCACAGCCATCATTTCACAGAGCCACAGAGATACTTTTGCTTTCGAATCAACGCATTTGTTTTTTTGCTCTGCGCTTGAAATGAGCAGGGGCAACTGGGGGGTGGGAAGGCAAGGAACTGGCAGAGAAAGGTAAAGAGCAGGCAATGCCAAACTCCAGAGACCTGCCATTCCCACTACTCCTCCCCTGCATACAAAATCCAATCAATGCCCCCCATTTACTAATGCCCCCCCCCCTTTCAGGCTGCCTTTTCCCTCTCCCTATGTACATAGAATCAAATTTCCTCCTGTAAGGTTAGGAGAGCAAAGTCACAGAAATCAATGCATCCAGGCATGGCAGGTCAGCATCTTCATGTGTACGGATGTGGAGGATGGGATGGGAAGGGGAATCTCTCAGCTGCAACCCCCTCTCCACCACTGCTCAGGCAATTCGCCCCCCTCCCTCCATTGGTTACCTTGGATAGCTTTGAAGCAAGGTGTGATGCTACAAATAAGAACGTGATGACATAAGAGAAGCCATGTTGGATCAGACCAGTGGCCCATCCAGTCCAACACTCTGTGTCACATAAGAACTGAAGAGAAGCCATGTTGGATCAGGCCAATGGTCCATCCAGTCCAACACTCTGTGTCACATAAGAACATAAGAGAAGCCATGTTGGGTCAGGCCAGTGGCCCATCCAGTCCAACACTCTGTGTCACATAAGAACATAAGAGAAGCCATGTTGGATCAGGCCAGTGGCCGATCCAGTCCAACACTCTGTGTCACATAAGAACATAAGAGAAGCCATGTTGGATCAGGCCAATGGCCCATCCAGTCCAGCATTCTGTGTTACATAAGAACATAAGAGAAGCTACGTTGGATCAGGCCAATGGCCCGTCCAGTCCAACACTCTGTGTCACATAAGAACGTAAGAGAAGCCATGTTGGATCAGGCCAATGGCCCATCCAGTCCAACACTCTGTGTCACACAGTAGCCAAAACCAAGGTGCTATCAGGAGGTCCACCAGTGGAGCCAGGAAACTAGAAGCCCTCCCACTGTGCCCTGGGGGGGCTCGGATACAGAGCACCACTGCCCCAGACACAGTGTTCCCTCTGTACCTTGTGACTAATAGCCACTGATGGATCTTTAATAGCCACTGATGGACCTCTAATGGTCACTGATGGACCTCTAATAGCCACTGATGGACCTCTGATCCACATGTTTATCTAATCCCCTCTGGAAGCTGTCTATGCTTATAGTTGCCACCACCTCCTGTGGCAGTGAAGTCCATGTGTCCATTTGCAGCTTTCTCATTCATTCATTCATTCATTCATTCATTCATTCATTCATTCATTCATTCATTCTCCACCATTCTTGCCTAGACTCAAAAGTGAGACAATACAATTGACAGAATGGGATATTCAATGAACAATACAACAGATAATGTTGCAGAATCGACCAGAAGTCTAAAAACAGAACTAAAGCAAAGTTATTAAAATGACACATTAAATGATGCAAGAATTACATAATAGGAACAACAAAACCTAATGTCAGCAACCTATACCTAGTGGTCTAGTCTGGTGAGTCTAGCCCAGGGGCCCCCAATCTTTTGGGGCCTACAGGCAATTTCAAGAAGAAGAGGAGGAGGAGAAAGAAAAGGAAGAGAAAGAGGAAAAGGAAAAAGAAAAAGAAGAAGAAAAAGAAGAGGGGGAGGAGGAAGAAGAAGAATTGGGTTTGGTGAGTGCAACCACAGAAAAATGCCAGAATGCCACAAAATGGCTGTTGCAGGAGGCGAAGCCAGTCACAAAATGGCTGCCACAGCTTACTTTCCATCCCTCCATGAAAATCCCCGTGCTGCGGTGGCAACGGTTGCCAAAGCAATCTTTTAAAAAAAACCTGCACAGCCCATCTAATCTCCAACAGCCAATCAGCAGCCTACCTGGGCCAAAGCCCCGCCTGGTCCTGTTCACTTTCTTTAAAAACCTGGCAGGCACCATCTTGGGAGATCCTGGGTATAGTCTCTTGCAGCTGATAGTGAGAATAAGTGAAGTGGGAGGGTCAGAAGACTGGGGGAGGAAGAATCTGCCTGCCCCCAGATCCAGGCATTTTTTTTTTTTTTTTGTAGAAGGAACTCCTTGGCATCTTAGGCCATCCCCACCCCACCCCAACCGATGGAGCCAATCCTCCAGTAGGCCCTGTACGAAGAACCCTGTACGCTCTCAGGGGATTGGCTCCATCAGGGGTGTGTGGCCAAATAGGAAAAGGAGTCCTTGCTATTAAAAAAAGCCCTGCCCATCTCCCTTCCCGAGAGCTGCACTTACGTGTTGTGGAGCACACACCATCCGCAGTGAGGGTCCCCCGAGCCCAGGCATTCGCTGCAGCTCTTGTACTGCTCACAGGACTCCACCGGCACTCTGGTGAGCTGCAGAGGAGAAAGGGAGAGAGGTCAGTTGTTATTGCAGCTCTGGAACATACAGGAGGGGTAGAGTGCCACCTGCATAGGAATGCCCTCAACTTAAATCTGGAAACATAGAACATAAGAACATAAGAGAAGTCATGTTGGATTTATATTTATTATTATTATATTTATATTAAGATTTATACCCCGCCCTTCTCACCTAGGTGTCTCAGGGCGGCTTACAACACAATAATTAAAACAATTTCAGTTTAAACAATTAAAATACCATTAAACCATAATTTAGTAAAAACAAGATAGAGTAAAAACCGGCGGCCTATAGATACATTTTTTCATCCAGGATATTTTGCATTGTCAGTTAATATCATAGGCCTGCCGGAAGAGGACTGTCTTACAGGCCCTGCGGAATTGCCCTAGATCCCGCAGGGCCCGCACCTCTTCCGGCAGTTGGTTCCACCAATAAGGTGCCGTTATTGAGTAGGCCCGATCCCTGGTGGATTTTAGGCGGGCCTCCTTTGGCCCGGGGACTACCAACAGGTTTTGTGAACCTGAACGTAGTACTCTCTGGGGAACGTGTGGGAGGAGACGGTCCCTAAGGTAGGCAGGTCCTAGGCCATATAGGGCTTTAAAGGTCATAACCAACACCTTGTACCGGACTCGGAATATTACTGGCAGCCACTGCAGACCCTGGAGCCCCGGTCGAATGTGCTCCCATCTTGGGAGCCCTAATAACAGCCGGGCAGCAGCGTTCTGCACCAACTGCAGTTTCCGGGTTCGGCACAGGGGTAGCCCCATGTAGAGGGCATTACAGTAGTCCAGCCTCGAGGTGACCGTAGCATGAATCACTGTTGCCAGGTCGTCACGTTCCAGGAAGGGGGCCAACTGCCTCGCCCGCCTAAGATGAAAAAAAGCGGACTTGGCAGTGGCTGCTATCTGAGCCTCCATCGTCAATGAAGGCTCCAACAGCACCCCCAGGCTCTTAACCCTGCCCGACGCTGTTAATGGAGCGCCGTCAAAAACTGGCAGGGGGAGTTCCCTTCCCGGGCCGCAGCGACCTAAGCAAAGGACCTCTGTCTTCGCCGGGTTCAGTTTCAGCCCACTCAGCCTAAGCCACCTAGCCACTGCCTGTAACGCCCGGTCCAGATTTTCTGGGGCGCAGGCGGGCCGGCCGTCCATAAGCAGATAGAGCTGGGTGTCATCAGCATACTGATGGCAACCCAGCCCATACCCTCGGGCCATCTGGGCAAGGGGGCGCATATAGATGTTAAATAACATCGGGGAAAGCACCGCCCCTTGAGGCACCCCGCACTCAAGCGTGTGTCTCCGGGACAGTTCCTCCCCAATCGCCACCCTTTGTCCCCGACCGTCAAGGAAAGAGGAAAGCCACTGCAAGGCCAACCCCTGAATCCCTGCGTCGGCAAGGCGGCACGCCAGGAGCCGATGGTCGACCATATCGAACGCTGCCGATAGGTCCAACAACATCAGCACCGCCGAGCCGCCTTGATCCAGATGTCGCCGAAGGTCATCCACCAGGGCGACCAGCACCGCCTCCGTCCCGTGGCCCGGGCGAAAACCAGACTGGTAGGGGTCGATCAATGGCCCATCCAGTCCAACACTCTGTGTCACATAAGAACATAAGAGAAGCCATGTTGGATCAGGCCAATGGCCCATCCAGTCCAACACTCTGTGTCATACAGTGGTCAAAAAACCCAGGTGCCATCAGGAGGTCCATCAGTGGGGCCAGGACACTAGAAGCCCTCCCACTGTGACCCCTCCCAGCACCAAGAATACAGAGCATCCCTGCCCCAGACAGAGTTCCAACAATACGCTGTGGCTAATAGCCACCGATGGACCTCTGTTCCAGATGCTTATCCAATCCCCTCTTGAAGCTGTCTATACTTGTAGCCACCACCACCTCCTGTGGCAGTGAATTCCACGTGTTAATCACCCTTTGGGTGAAGAAGGACTTCCTTTTATCTGTTCTAACCTGACTGCTCAGCAATTTCATTGAATGTCCATGAGTTCTCGTATTGTGAGAAAGGGAGAAAAGTCCTTCTTTCTCTACTTTCTCCATCCCATGCATAATCTTGTAAACCTCTATCATGTCACCCCGCAGTCGACGTTTCTCCAAGCGAAAGAGCCCCAAACGTTTTTCTTCATAGGGAAAGTATTCCAACCCTTTAATCATTCTAGTTGCCTTTTTCTTGACTTTTTCCAGTGCTATAATATCCTTTTTGAGGTGCGGTGACCAGAATTGTACACAGTATTCCAAATGAGGCCGTACCATCGATTCATACAGGGGCATTATGATCCTGGCTGATTTGTTTTCAATTCCCTTCCTAATCATTCCCAGCATGGCGTTGGCCTTTTTTATTGCAATCGCACACTGTCTTGACATTTTCAGTGAATTATCTACCGTGACCCCAAGATCTCTCTCTTGGTCAGTCTCTGCCATTTCACACCCCATCAACTTGTATTTATAGCTAGGATTTTTGGCCCCAATGTGCATTACTTTGCACTTGGCCACATTGAACCTCATCTGCTATGTTGATGCCCACTCACCCAGCCTCAACAGATTCCTTAAAGCTTCAACTGGTGCATTCGCCAGTACTACTTACAATCATTTAAAAGCATAAACATCAAAGACTGGTTGGCTACAAACACTATTGAAACTACAGAATAGCACACCGGTTCCAAAACAAAAAACAGACTTTTGAATAATACGGCTCTGAAAAGCTTCCCAAAATGGGTTAGTTTAGGGTTACCAGGTTTGGGATGGAAAATACCTGGAGACTTTGGGGGTGGATCTGGGAGAGGGCTGGGCCTGTATTCTTGGTGCTTGGGAGCCAAACGTGTGAGGGCTTCTGGAGTCTGGCCCAATGGTGGACCTCCTGATGGCACCTGGTTTTTGACCACTGTGCGACACAGAGCATTGGACTACATGGGCCATTGGTCAGATACAACATGGCTTCTCTTCTGTTCTTATGTCTGTGGCGGTGATGCTCTATATTCTTGGTACTTGAAGAGCAAGAGTGGGAGGGTTTCTGAAGTTCTTGCTCCACTGGTGGACCTCCTAGTGGCACCTAGTATTTGGCCACTGTGTGACACAAAGTGTTGAACTAGATGGGTTATTAGCCTGATCCAACATGGCTTCTCTGATGTTCTTATGTCCGTGGCAACGATGCTCTGTCTTCTTGGTGCCTGGGGGCAAGAGTGGGAGGGGTTCTGGAGTTCTGGTTCCACTGATGGCCCTCCTGGTTGCACCTGGTTTTTGGCCATTGTGTGA
Organism: Heteronotia binoei; assembly: GCF_032191835.1. Taxonomy (NCBI): domain Eukaryota; kingdom Metazoa; phylum Chordata; class Lepidosauria; order Squamata; family Gekkonidae; genus Heteronotia; species Heteronotia binoei. The sequence continues at coordinate 122,322,624 of NC_083230.1, forward strand.
CACAGAGAGTTGGACTGGATGGGCCACTGGCCTGATCCAACATGGCTTCTCTTCTGTTCTTATGTGACACAGAGTGTTGGACTGGATGGGCCATTGGCCTGATCCAACATGGCTTCTCTTCTGTTCTTATGTGACACAGAGTGTTGGACTGGATGGGCCATTGGCCTGATCCAACATGGCTTCTTGTATGTTCTTATGCAGAAAGCCATCTTGGATCAGGCCGATGGCCCATCCAGTCCAACACTCTGTGTCACACAGTGGCCAAAAAAACCCAGGTGCCATCAGGAAGTCCACCAGTTGGGCTAGAAGCCTTCCCACTGTGCCCCTCCCCAAGCACCAAGAATACAGGGCATCACTGCCCCAGACAGAGAGGAGTTATACATCTGAAAACAGAGAATGAGCCACTGTATAACTGAGTCCTGAATCAACTGAGACATTGTATATATCCAGTGCCACAGACATTTTTTTTACAAAAAACTGAAATTTGCAGGTCTCAACCTGTGAATATTTAGCGAGCGTCGTGCCAGATATTTTATAACAGGTGAGATTTTCATAACTCAAGGGCCCAAGGAAGTGTGGAGTAAGCTGCAAAATAGAGAATTTAACAAAAACAAAACAGAAGCGATGCTTTCCAGATATCCTTAGGTGGAATACCAATGTGATACAGGCAGTGATCCACACGCAAAGCAGCGCTCGGAGCAGGCAAACAAGAAAGCGGGCTGGTTTGGTTTCAACCAGAATTACCAGCATAAGGTTGGGAAATATTGGATACCGTAGCTCTGCATGCAAGAAGATCTGGGAGGGAAAGGGTTAAGAGAATTCTCTCACTGGGGGGACACTTGTCAATTGCCTCTCATTGGTTAGATGCTGAACCACTTTGGATGGAATGTTGTCTGATGAAGTGTGCTTAGAGCACACGAAAGCTTACATTCTGAATAAAACTTTTTTTTTGGTCTTAAAGGTGCCACTTGACTCCTACTTTGTTCTACTGCTTCAGACCGACACGGCTTCCCCCCTGGATCTACCTTTTGAAGTTAATCTGTTCACAGTACGTTCCATGCAGGGCTTTTTTTTTTAAAAGCAGGAACTCCTTTGCATATTAGGCTACACACCCCTGATGTAGCCAATCTTCCAAGAGCTTACATTAAGCTCCATAAGCAGAGCACTGAAAGCTCTCGGAGGATTGGCTCCATCAGGGGTATGTGTCTTAGTATGCGAAGGAGTTCCTGCTACAAAAAAAAAAGTCCTGGTTC